>NW_026606873.1:0-236507 GCF_029890125.1 Rhinichthys klamathensis goyatoka
CACGGGGCCGTCGGAGAGGATACTAAAGCGCCTGGTTGTCGCGGTTACCGTCACCACGGCAACGGCGTAGTCTCGAGCCATCCTTGTTGTCGGAGCGAAAGATAGGGCGCGCCGGCAGCGCTCAGTGGCTGGACGGCCCCGTTGCACTGGGGGGCTTGGCTGGAAATCTCCAGGAAGGCCGAATGCATGACGCCGAATGATTGGTCGGAGAGAGCCGTGACATCATCTGCCGTCAGTCCCTTTGTCTCGATCTTTGGAAGGATTTTCAGAGTGATGGTTCCTGTTAGAAACAATGTGGAAATGTTCATTAGTCATTAATTGCCAAAATGTTTTAATATGTAGAAATGGCGGTGAATATGGCTGTAATGAACATTTAGAAATGGCTTAATTTGGAGTTTCAGCTAAATATTTGTAAAATATTTAATGTGAAATATATGCAAAATATTTACACTTTTATTGATTATTTAATTTATATATATATATATATATATATTATATATATATATATATATATACATACACACACACACACATATATATTTCTTTTATCTTTTTATATATATATATATATATATATATATATATATATACAGTATATATATATATATATAAAAAATAATAATAATAATAATATGAAATAATCAACTACTATTTATTTTAAAATTTCAAATAAACCAATACATATATAAAATGGTTTAATTCATGTTTTAGAAATATAGTTAAATAAATACATGAATGATTTAACGCCATATCAGCAATGGCTAAAAAATGCATTTTGAAAGGTTACAAATATTTGGCATATATTTCTATATTTCACATATTAAATAAATATTTTAGAAATAATTTGCTGAAACCCTAAATTAAGTCATTCTAAATGTCAGCCATAAATCGCCATCATTATCATCACTCATAAACACGTCCCACAACGCATTTCAAGGACTAGCTCTTAAAAGAATAATTCACTAAATAATAACAACAACAATTGATATTTTACCTTTCAGAGGACGTGGAATAAAGTGCACCAGTCATATGACTACTATTTTTATGCTTTTTCATGAGCATACGGGTTTAGAACGACAGGAAGATGAGTAAATTATTTTTTAGTGAACTATTTCTTTAATTTAAAAAAAAAAAAAAGGCTTACTGTTTCCCAGGGTTTTTTCATTTCAAAATCCATACTTTTTCGACTCAATTTTTTCACTATATTTAACATCTGATAAATGGTTTTAAAATCCAACTGTTAACATGTATGTTACATTCGGAATATGTATTCGATTACGTTGCCAAATAATTGGTGGAATATTGTTCCAGATAACTGTCAGAATATCACACTAAACCAATGCGCAGCCTTTATTAAAACTGCAATGCTAAAATACAGGATTCGCTTAATTTATTTCAAATTTAATATTGTAAATTCATATAAGTTATAAAATAATATTGTCAAAATAATAACAATATAATATTGATAATATTCACATATTCATAATATTCATTATTTTCAATGACTGCATACATTATAAAAACATTTAATAACACGTTAAATTTAATCATTAGTTTTAAAATAATATTATTCATTCTAAATACATTAATTCAGAAAATATTATATTCAAAATAATTGCAGGATATGCCAGAGTAATCATGTTTAATGAAGATATAGCATCTTGAATTCATTCAGTCGTGTTAAACGACCACTAAACTGCCACGAAAAACACTCTGCTTGTACAATACATTTGTTTTTAGAATTCGCATTTTTTGAGTTTATAAATCAGAATAGGGGCAATAGTCTGGAAACACAAATCATTTCAAATACTTATCCAGAACTGGAAATGACATATCACATTACATACTTTTCCATATTGCGCAGGAACACTCTTTCTCTGTAACATACATTACCTGATTTGAACTCTTCTGTTTTCGTAGGTAGAAGTTACTGTAGGACGAGAACACGATGGTATGATGGGAGCCTGAGAGAGAGAGAGAGAGAGAGAGAGAGGAGAGAGAGAGAGAGAGAGAGAGAGAGAGAGAGAGAGAGAGAGAGAGAGAGAGAGGAGAGAGAGAGAGAGAGAGAGAGAGAGAGAGAGAGAGAGAGAGAGAGAGAGAGAGAGAGAGAGAGAGAGAGAGAGAGAGAGAGAGAGAGAGAGAGAGAGAGAGAGAGAGGGGTTGGTCGATGTGCAGTAGGCAGTAAATCAGCAGGGATTAGAAACGCTCTCACAACACAAAAACATGATCAGACACAGACTCAACTATCCTCCTAGACTGATAATAGACGCAGAGAAGGACTACAGCTGGACAGTGTGTGTAAACGGGTGTCTGATAGTAAAATAATGAACTACTAATTTATATTTAAAAAATATAAATAAATATAAAATGACAAATACATATTAAAATGTTCATGTGTTACTTAAATATTTGTTATATTAAAGTTTTATATATATATAAAAGAATATGTATAATATGAAAGAAAAATACATATAAATTTTAAAATACATGTTTAAAATGTAGCTAAATGTAACAAAATTATAATAATTTTTTTGAGAGGTTAAAAATATTTTACAAATATACACATAAACTAAATAAATAAAATAATATGAATCAACTAATTGATAAAACAAAATTCTAAATAAATATAAAAGAAACACATTGGCAAATAAATATTTAAAATGTTTTACTCCATGTATAAACATTTTGTCAAATAACAATAAAATTATAAATGAAACATTTAATAGCATTTTTAAAAGGTATGTATTTCACATATTTATGTCAATATTTTGCTGAAACCCCAAATTAAACCATGTCTACTAAACATCTCAAAGTCTTAGTCTAGACCAGGTATACAACTCCGTCAGGTCACACGTGGTGTCGCTGCATAACGCCAAGATGTTAAACACAGATAAAGAGAAGAAAAGCATAGACTGTTCACATATTTTGCCTCAACTAATGAGAACCATCAGGGCTCCATTACTCTGGTCTAGATTAAGTGATGTCTGTCTGCCTTGACTCACACACTCATCTGGTTTTGATTATGTCAGCCTGCCATTTTGATATCAGTATGCATCATCACACAAATGTACACACACATGTAGTGACTAAGTTCAGAATAAAGTAAAATGACTATTAATTACAACTACAGACTCACAGCCACATATACATACACACTTTCTTAAATATTATTTTACTTGCACAATTAATGTTACCTCACATGAACTTGTTGCGTTTAAAATAATTTCACGTTTCTAATTCATTCCACCTGCTCATTCCAAAACCTCTTTACACCAACAACAACTCTGAGGGGAAAGTGCGGACATAAACCCTTTCCAGCCCAAAGTCAGTCTCAAATATTCCGCTATTGATAGGTTTGTCTCAACATAATATTTTATTGTGACCATACAAATGTAGTTTTATTATTAGCCTTAAGGCTTTGTTAGCATTGAGCCTAATATGCTAGGTCACTCCTACAAATGGACAAAATAGCATGTTAGCAGATATCCAGTATGAATTTAAAATGTACAGTCTTCCACTTCTGAGAAAATAACCAAAAATATTGATTATATCTTGTGTTTAGAGGCATGTAAAAAATGTGGTTCAATCAAATGCTCTCTAGATTGTAGTTTAGCCATTACAAACAAAAAAAGTCAAAAGTTTTGTTAACATGACTAGCCTAACTTCTTCCGGTTTCGAAAGAAAAAAATAGGAAGAAAACTTGCTTTAAAACCTTTTTAATGGGGTCTATAAAGTAGTAACTCAAATAAAAAACTTTGTACAAATAACAGATTCATTGTTAACAAATAAGATAACTGGCAATTGCCTCTGTTTAGCACTGCATAGCTAACTAGCAAGTTAAGAGACATTTTCCAAAAACATAAAAAATCTTAATTATTAATTAATATACAGAACACACACACACACACACACACTTTCCCCATACAAAATAAAGCCTATTAAGTGAAACAGGAAGTAGTTTAAGTGACCAAACCGCCATGCGTTTCATTAGTCCAATACAAATATAATCCAATAGGCTTCAACTTTTTTCACAAGCCTCAACAAAGGAAGAAATGCTGAAGGAATGTTTCATGTGGCTTTGGAAATGAGTTTGTGCAGATGAATTGCATAAGAGTTACAGTTTCCATGTGGCTGCACTAGAACAGGAGCGGATATAAGAAACAACGGCTCCCTCTGTTGGTGAAGATAACACACAACACTACAAGGGTAAAGCCAGTCTCCTGTACGACCTCTAACCCGTGCCGTGACACAGGTGTCATGTGTTGATGAGGGACCTTTGAGCTCAAGCTGGTTCAGGTTGTGCCGGGTAAATTACTTAAGCTTTGTACTTTGCACCTACACGTCAGGTTAGATCAAGTCAAGTTGTATTCCTTAAAACTTATCTTTGATAATCAAAGTTACATATTTAAAAGTATTTTCCTGTGAAAACAACTACTCTACACCCTTGCCTCATTTAGTATAAGCGGAAAAAGTAATATGCAAATTAGCCCCGCCTCCACACACTCACACCAGCTCAGAATACCAGATCCACTGTGATAAACGTTAAACAATGGCAAGTGGAAATACTGGTTTAATTCAGCCATATATGTTTGAACCAGAAACTGATTCAGAAGAAGAGGAAGAGTGAATTATACAGGCTCGTCTACAAGTCCATGTATTAGAATGGGAATGCGCTTTACTTACAACGTCAGACACATAACGCTAATTCATATGATTAGCCTTTGCCTTGTCTATGTTATCAAACGTCTAATAGTGTGTTGCACAAAGCATGTTGCTGTTCACCATCTCAGAGTCAGATCGCTGCCTTCTAAAAATCAGCATCCTTAGAAACACTTTGAACATCATCGAATGTCCGTGGAGAAAAGCCCCGCCCCTCACGTTGACGGGATCGGTTACATGTTTGTAACTGCAGGAAACGGGGACGTTTCAAACCGTGTTTTTGAGACTGTCTTTTGGTTCTAGGGCTGGTCCGAATACCATTTTTTGAGCTTCGAAGCCTCGGTAGTAATGAACATCGAATATTCGAAGCTTCGGAATCTCTATATGTCTGTCTGTCCTTTTGCATTTTGATTATTTCGAGAACCGTTCATCCAAACGACTTCACAAGGAGTGCAGTGCCGTATTTGGTGCAATATAGATAGACAGGCGAGACGCGACACGTTCAGAATTAATGAACTTTTATTAAACTACAGAACAGCGCAAGCGGGAAGCGCGCGCGCCTCACGCGAGCAGAGCTTATATGCCAAGAACGGACACTGCATTAGTGATATAAAACACACACACACACACACACACACACACACACACACACACACACACACACACACACACACACACACAGGTCTGTTAACTTAAATATTAGACTACCTTATTAAAAATATTGCTTAAGTTAACAGCCCTGTGTGTTTTATATCACTAGTGCGTGCAGTGTCCGTTCTCGGAGCATATAAGCCCTGCTCGCGTGAGGCGCGCCGCTTCTTTATTTAAATCTACCCTACCGCTTATTTATTTAAATCTAACCAACTTTGTCAGTAATTTGTTAGTGAGAAAAATATTAGACTACCTTATTAAAAATATTGCTTTTCTCACTAACAAATTACTGACAAAGTAGGGTAGATTTAAATAAAGAAGCGGCGCGCCTCACGCGAGCAGGGCTTATATGCTCCGAGAACGGACACTGCACGCACTAGTGATATAAAACACACAAGCAATATTTTTTAAAGGTAGTCTAATATTTTTCTCAATAACAAATAACTGACAAAGTAGGGTAGATTTAAATAGCCTAAAGAAGCGGCGCGCCTCACCGAGCAGGCTCCGAGAACGGACACTGCACGCTGCACAAAGTAGGGTAGATTTAAATAAATAAAAACGAAATTTAAATAAATAAAAACGAAATTTAAATATAGAAAAACGAAATTTAAATAAACGAACTGTAATAGCCTATAAAGAACACGGTAGCAATAACAATAACAATTTCAATAACAACATCACAAATTTCAATTTATATTTCGCAGTAGATTAATTTAGATTGATAATAACGGGTAAAAAGGATAATACATTTTGTTTCTATTATTCTATTTTCCACAATATCAAAGCAACGCAGCTTAACCCAAAACACAAGCTCAGGCATGCACTTCTGTCCATGATACAAACTCCGCTGTTCTGCGCTCTAGCCAGAGAATACTCCCGTGGCAGGAACACTTTTAGTAGTCCAAGAAGAAGCAAATATATTTATTAAGTAGCTATAACGAAGTTATATGTTAAGTATTATATTTCACCAGATTTTATAGTGTAAAAGATATTCAAGCGTGAATGAGAACCGTTTCGAGGGGGATGCCAGGTGTGCAAAAAAAAAAAAAAAAACGAATATTCGAATGTTACATTTTCAAATCGAATACCAACCCACCGAACGAATATTCGAATTTTCGAATATTCGGGTCCAGCCCTATTTGGTTCACTGCAGTTTTAAGGAGAAAATACTTGCAATGGTGTTGACTGGTGAAATTGCACATGGTTTGTCTTAAAGTATATTTTAAAACACCAAACAGACATATAAACAACATTAAAGGATAATTCCGGTATTTAACACTTTGAGTCTATTTTCTAGTTTGTTTTGGATGAACTAGAGTGGTGGACTTAGAAATGTTGACGATGGGTCCTGTCTCGACTTTTTGACTCTTTTAGAATCGCCTCTGAGCGCTTCAGAGTGGCTGTCTATGGGCATGCTCAAACATGTCCTTAAAACAACCCTTAACGTTCGTTTTCAAAGCTGTGCAACTCACCGAGTGGTTAGTGGTGTTTGTTGATGATTAAAAACAAATATATCGGCGCAATGTATGCTTTCAATCCGTGTTATTTGCTATAGTGGAACTATTTTTTCAGATACCTCACAACCGCGTATAAACTTCCGCTCGATATTTGAGTCTGAAGCGTTAGCACACTACTTGATGGCGACAACCACTTTGCCGCAGTTGCTCAGCTCACGCTAGCCTTCTGAGTGACGGAGAACCGAGCGAAAAGACTACAACCAAATGTAAATAGACCCCTTTCCGTTTCCGGTAGCGCAGTATCAACGAGCACTGAGCCCTCCAGCAGGAGCAGTGGCAAATAAAACACGACAGAAACTGTATTTCGCTACGCTACTTGTTTTGGATCATCAACGAACACCACTAACTAGTGTTGTCACGATACTAGAATTTCTAACTTCGATACGATACCTTGAAAAATATTGATATTCGATACCATTTTCGATACCACGGAGAAAAAGCTGCCACAATATTAAGGGGTATTTTTTTAATTTAAAGCTAAATATAACAAGTCTAGAACATGACAATGAGGTATATTTTACACGAACAAAAATGTCCTGAGTTCTATTTGTTTATATTTTTTAATTGGACCAGAGCTAACATGATGTATTTTTATTACCTACTGTTATCAAAGATTAAAATATACTGTAACAAAAAAGCACTTAACAGTATCAAATTGGAGGATAGAGAGTCAGTAATGTATAATAATAAGATTAAACATTCAATTTTCAGTTAAAGGCATGTCATTATTGAATTCAGAGATGCCATTGTCTAGCTGTTTAGTTTAATTAATATCTGTGTAATCAAATTGATGATAATCGCTAATGAAGGAAAATTGCAGAATTAAATAATAATTTTTGAATAAAGTTAAATAGGCACCAGTTAATTTAAATTTGACCACAGTTACAATATTTTCTTGTCTAAGATTCCTCAGTCAGATTATGTTAACTTTAAGAATTAAAACGAGACAATACAGACTCTAATCAACAACAATACTAGGCCATCTTGGTTAATGTTTCAGAAAAGTTCAAATGAGAAGAGTTACAGTGTTTCCTTGAGGACTTTTTTTAGCAGTGGGGGCAGGCCTGTCCAAACAACAAACACCCCTGATGCTGAGCAAATGCTGCTAAATAGTAGCCTACCCCTGGAGCCTGTTCCTTAAGTCTGTTTTCACCTATACAATAATTAAAAAAAATGAGTGATGTGAGGGATTATTGATAGTCAAACAATCTGTTGGGTGCCCGCAGCCCGCTCGCGTGTCCGAACTATTCTCCGGACATGCCCGCTCGCGGTGTGTAGCTCGTGTCCGCGCTATTCTCCGACATGCCCGTTCGCGGTGTGTAGCTCGTGTCCGAACTATTCTCCGACATGCCCGTTCGCGGTGTGTAGCGCGTGTCCGCGCTATTCTCCGACATGCCCGCTCGCGGTGTGTAGCTCGTGTCCGAACTATTCTCCGACATGCCCGTTCGCGGTGTGTAGCGCGTGTCCGCGCTATTCTCCGACATGCCCGCTCGCGTCCGCACTATTCTCCGACATGCCCGCTCGCGGTGTGTAGCGCGTGTCCGCGCTATTCTCCGACTCCGACATGCTCGCTCGCGGTGTGTTTTTTACGCGTGTCCGCGCTATTCTCCGACATGCCCGCTCGCGGTGTGTTTTTTACGCGTGTCCGCGCTATTCTCCGACATGCCCGCTCGCGGTGTTCTTTATCAATCAACCAAAGCCGGTCGCGGGGGCGCGGCCCTCGCCATCTTTCCATTCACTTCACTTTTGCTATTTAACCAGAGCGAATGAGACGAGTGCGTCACGTGTGGTGTTTGTCAACGCGCCTGAGTATCGATACTTCGGGAAATTAGTATTGGTACCGTTCAGATATTTCAGTATCGATATTTATCGAAATATCGATATTTTTGACAACACTACCACTAACCACTCGGTGAGTTGCACAGTTTTGAAAACGAACGTTAAGGGTTGTTTTAAGGACATGTTTGAGCATGCCCATAGACAGCCACTCTGAAGTAGGCTTGGGCGGTATCCAAATTTTGATACCGTCAAACCTCCTCCCTATTTTACCGCGGTATACGGTATTACCGCGTGATAATTCAAAATTATGACATAAGGCTCAGAAGGCATCACCAAACTGTTGGTTTGAGCAGGGATGAGTCACAATTTTCGAATATTTGATTTTATTATAGAATATGGAATAGGTTGTGGGATTATTGTCTAAAAAAAATCCCCATGTTTTCCGTTCTGATGCGGTGGTGACACGTTCAACCAGAGGGTGGCGATGCCAATAATGCATCTAAAAGCTGTCAATCAACTCTCAGACAACAGGAGAAGATGCACATTGTCTCACACCAGAGCATGCGAGCGGAGTGGTAATATTTCCTCCAGAGCAGAGAGCGCATTTCTGAAGATCCCGCGCCGCGTGCTCAGTCCACTCAGCGTTGCGCGCTCAGAACGCCCGCAGTGACATGCTGGTTAGAAAACATGTGAAGTAGGGCTGCCCGTGCACGACTAAAGGTTTTTTTTCTAGTTGACTAGTAGTAGTTGATTTAAGCCATTAGTCTAATCACATATTTATATTGATTAAATTACTTAAATATATATAGGAGAGAATGCTAAACCATAATGAGCGTTTTCGTAATATATTGCCTATTCTGCATCTCAAAGCACGCATAAAGCTTGCCACAAAGAACCGGCAAAAGTAATTATAATGCATGAAACATTTGAATTGTTTATTAATGAAAAACTTTCTATGTCAGTGGCTGCACAGATAAAGTTTACGATGAAGACTCGCATCTTCGCAGTAGTGAACACGCATAGAGAGAAATGCACACTTCATATGAATTAGCCTACACAGAGAGCAGCCCATTTATTTTAGTTTTTAATTGTTTTGTTTAAAAGTAGACATTTCAAGCTTACTATATATATACACTTCTCAGATATTTAAGGCATCTATCTTATAGCCTACGCTGAGTTTCGTTTTTTTAGGAGACGCGCTCCAGTTCACGCGCCGGTGCCTCCGTGTCCGGCTTATATTGTCTAATATATATGCTTTTATTTATTACTCCAGGCAATTCGTTGATGAAACATTGATTAAAATTAAGATACAATTTATACAAAACGAAATTCACTTTAAAGAAAGGCTTTCTACAAAACGAAAGCCTCTCACGGAGACTTCAGATGCCCCAACACCTGCGATGAGACGACTCGACGCCGGCGAAATGTTATGCCCTAAATTAATACATGATGATTAACTAACTATATTCTTCTATGTACATTTCTGAAATGCACTTTCTGTAAAGCTGCTTTGAAACAATATGTATTGTGAAAAGCGCTATACAAATAAATTTGAATTGAATTGAATTGAAAACAAAATGTAATAAGTGGTCAAAAATCATGTCTGACCCATTCCAAATGTTTTCCGATATTGGGCATCTTATCATCCTATCTTATTCATCTCATGCAGTTTCCTTTTCATATAATCAACATAGATGAAATAAAAAAATAACAACATTATATTATTAAACATAAATATGAAAAGAAATACGTTTTTTTTTTTACTTATAGCCTATTTAAGTGTCACACCGCTCCGCTGTATAGCTGTGTAGCCTACATGCATGTGTGTGTGCATATGGTGGAGGGGTGCGATTTTCGAATAATAATCAAATAATACCAGGCGATCTTCAAATATTATTTTTGCTTGAAATGCCCATCCCTGCCAAACTGCAGAAGTCGTGTTCTTCTTCGAGACCAGGTCACTCGGTGCGCAACTTGCCATCTTTCCCCCTCTCTCCCCCACTCTTTCTCCTCCACACTGTCACGTGATGACAACCACACATAAGCATTTTTAGCCATTAAATAAATTATATTTAATATTTAATCCTTGTCTTCTATATAAGTGCATTGGATTTTTTTTATGACGGTATGACGATATTGAAACTGATACCGTTGCTATTTTTAGATCCCGCGGTATACGATATTACCGTATTACCGCCCAAGCCTACTCTGAAGCGCTCAGAGGCGATTCTAAAAGAGTCAAAAAGAAAACCTTTAAAAACTTGATTTTCACCTCAGGGGTCTTTAAGCACAGGTGTTCTGGAGTAACTCTCACCTGTGCTTGAACGGCCAGATGAAACGCTCCCTTTTTAAACGGAAGAAGCCCGCCGTTCTGATTCCGTGTGCCTTCTGGAAACACCCACAATCGGATCTACAGAAAGTTTAAAACACAAAATGAGATTCTTTGCAGCACCCACTGAAAATGACTAGCAATATATAGATGGATAAATAGATGTACCAAACCACAATTTAGTATGCAAAATATTACAATGACATCATTGCTGTTGTTAGAATGTTTGGCATTCAGAAATCAACAAAAGTATTTTTCCTATTCATTTTCTCAATATGGATTTAAAAAAAAAACAGGATTTGTGGATGGCAGTGAAGCGACGCAACTGATGCCGGTAGGTCACATGATAATGACAACATGTAAATGTGATGTTTTTTTTTTTATCAAAAAGAAAACTTCACTTCAATAGGAGCATATACCATCAATAAACATGCTTTGAGCTGAATGAATTGTCAGGGAGACTTAGTAAAGACAGACCTGGTCGGCTATCATGGTTTTAGCAGCTTCACTCATGACATTCTTGGCGTCTCTGGTCTTTTGGCGGTTGATGAAGACGATTCCTCCCAGCCAGCAAATCATGCCCACCGTCCCGGCCCACACCAGCTCCTTCTTGGCTACCATCGTGCAGCGGTCCGGCAGTATCTCCATCATGCCTGCAGAGATGAGGAGAGAATCAGTACAGAAAGACTGGTTGCACAAGCACGATCATGTGACCTCTGGGTGTGCATGTAGAAAGAAGCTAATTCACCCAGCACGTCGAGTGATGATTGGTGGTTGGAGATGATGACGTAGGGTCCTTCTGTCTGTAGATGCTCCCAACCGCTGACCTGATAGCGCAGACCCAGGAAATACTTCACATGACGAACCATGAACCGGATTACCCTGCAGGAAGTAAACAGACATTACAATCCAGAGCACGACTGATAGCGGTCACTCAATCCATTTTCACAAATGGCTTCTATATCTCTTTCAATGCAAGGAATTTCCCCACCATTTTATTATTCACCAGGCAGAAATCAAACGTTTTAGTAGCGCTGTGTAAAAAAATATTGCTTTCCCGATTTGAATCGTAACAGCCCATCAAAAATGCACATTTTGACATATTGATCATGTCCGTAACTTGTTTTTTCGAATCACTAGCTTCAAGTACAAGCATAAAGAAGACTGCAACACTAATAATATGTCAAGCACCATGTAATTATACACATTTTCTGCATTCCAAAATGGTTTGGTCAAAAAGTTTGTTTTAATCTCTAAAAAAAAATCTAGTCTACTAACAAAAGTGACCAAGATTTTGTTTATTAGTGCAATAATTATCCAAGCTAACATGTATGAATGCACTTGTATGTGTGTAAAAGACAAGGTTCTTATAGTTAACAAACTAAAACTGTTTTGTTAATTTAAAGGAGTAGTTCACTTTTAAAAAAACTTTTGCTGATAATTTACTCACCCCCATGTCATCCAAGATGTCCATGTCTTTCTTTCTTCAGTCGAAAAGAAATCAAGGTTTTTGATGAAAACATTCCAGGATTTTTCTCCATATAATGCACTTTACTGGGCACCAAACTGTCCAAGGTCCAAAAGACAGTTTCAGTGCAAACTGTTCAAATGGTTTTAAACGATTCCAGACGATGAATAAGGGTCTTATCAAGCAAAACGATCGCTCATTTAAAAAATAAATAACAGAGTTTAAGTTTTATAAGCTCAAATGCCCGCCTTGCTCTGTTCTGTGTGACTCTCCTGTTCAAACTCGTTCATCAAAATGAACGAATCTTTTTTCGAGTAATTTGATTCATTTAACGAACGAAATGAACGAATTGACTCGGAAAAAGATTCGTTCATTTTGATGAACGAGTTCGAACAGGAGAGTCACACAGAACAGAGCAAGGCGGGCATTTGAGCTTATAAAACTTAAACTTTGTTATTTATTTTTTAAATGAGCGATCGTTTTGCTTGATAAGACCCTTATTCATCGTCTGGAATCGTTTAAAACCATTTGAACAGTTTGCACTGAAACTGTCTTTTGGACCTTGAACCGTTTGGTGCCCAGTAAAGTGCATTATATGGAGAAAAATCCTGGAATGTTTTCATCAAAAACCTTAATTTCTTTTCGACTGAAGAAAGAAAGACATGGACATCTTGGATGACATGGGGGTGAGTAAATTATCAGCAAAAGTTTTTTTAAAAATGAACTACTCCTTTAAATAAAATATAAGATGAAAAACTTTAAATGAAAATTAAGCGTCGCCTTGGCAACTAACTGATATTATGTTGTTGAGTTGACATTGAAGAACTAAAATGACTAATTGCACATAAATACAAATTAAAAGTAAAACTGAGTAAATTAAACCTAAATAGTAATATTTAAAAAATAAAAGTGACAAAAGCACATCAAAAATGTAAGAAATCAAGAAAATAAAAAAATCGATGTAATTTCTAAATTCTAAATAATACTAGGTAGGTACTAGTATTATTTACTAGGTAGTTATTAGACGTTTACTGTGATGTGGAGTGATAGAACAGAGAGATTACAGATGCCGTATCTGCGAGACCTTTGAACACATAAGAGCTTCATATCAGTAATGTGAATGTAAGTGGAGCAAATGTGGGCTAAAGACATCTGTGGTTATGCAACACCGCAGCTGAAGAGAGTCAACAAAAATTCATTCATTCAAACATTTCAGGATCCTGAAAGAAGATACAATGAATCGTGTTCAAACTTTTAAGCACAACACTCCACCAAGTAATAAGTACCAAGTATGAGCAATAGTAAAGCGATGCTTGATTTAACAAACAGACACTAAACATAAACGTTTACTGTTCATTTGATATTTTTTTTAGCTCTGGTTCAATAATGCATGTCTGTTTCCTGAGTTTACACAGGCATTAGTTTCAGCAATGCTTTGACTGTGACATGAATCTTTGTGCCCATTACACGTTTCCTCAACAGTGATGTTGTGAATTACCCCGAGGGTTTGAGTTTTGACATGTTGTGAATGGTAAACAACAGCTCCCTGCACACTGATCTTGCTCTTAGCAGTCACTGCATGTGCGTTTGTAGCATCTGAGCCCGTTCTGCAATAAATCTGGACTGCTATTTTTACTGGAAGTTTATTTGAATTGTTTGAATTCGTTTAGCTTAACAATCTACCTCATCATACACAGAATTAAAAAAAAAAATCTCAGTCATAGGAACTGTATAAATGTGACTGTATAAAAAACAAGAAGAAAAATAAATGTATAAATAAATGGAAAAATAAATTCTTCCATTCAAACACGTTTTTTTTTTAAAATGTTTTTGAGTCTCTTCTGCTCACTCAGGCTGCATTTATTTGATAAAAAAAACAGGATAATTGTGAAATATTACTACAATTTAAAATAACAGTTTTTTATTTTAATATACATGTTAAAACGTTATTTATTCATATGAAGACAAAGCTGAATTTTCACCCTAACAGTATTAACTTGAAATAGATTTTTTGCCGCACTATAAACATTCACTTTTGATCAATTTAATGCATTCTTGCTGAATAAAAGTATTAATTTCTTAAAAGAAAATAACTTACTGACGCCAATCTTTTGAACTGTAGTGTACCATGTAAATAGAAAAATGATAATTAATCATCAGTACAATGATTTTTTTATCAAAATGCATTTGCATCTAATACTTTCACTGTACCACCACTGTGCATTACGCATTCTTACTCAAACAACAAGAATGTACTCTAACAAAAAGAAAAGTACCATGGTACTACCATAGTAACATCATGCCACATAGATTTGGTCATCACACATTGGCACATATTTACATATTCATCTAAACTTCGCTCTCAGCAGTGTGGTCGGTGTCGGATGTTCGGTAACAGTGTATCCCTGGTCACGCATTTCGGATTTCGTTTTACCCCTAAACGAAGAACGAAAAAACTAACGCGAGTATATCGGGCCCTTAAAGGAAATCCCGGGTATTAATACTCATATGGCTTAATATAATGTAAATGATGTCTCTTAGTGAAATATGTAGTAGAAAACCCATGAAAGATTAACGTTATTTTAACATTCGTTTTATACATATTTTGGACAATGGGGGGCGCCATTTTAGGTGCGCAGTGCATTCTGCGTCTATGATGTCAAATGGTTGCACTTGGTGAACTACTTACTGCACTATTTTTGCCGCAACACAACTCAGAAAAAAAAAATACTGATATATTTTGGTTGTAATTTTCAATCGAAGGGCAACCAAGTGATGTAAGTCTTCGCTGCTTTCCTAGAGATAAGAAGAGGAGAAAACACGCAAGTGTATGGAAACTTAAATCCACCCTAAAGTGTGTTTTGGTCTAATAAGAAAAGCTCAAACTAAATGATCCATTGTGTCACAGTGGGATATTTACTTAACTGTGACCATCGTAAAGAAAGACGAAAATAGATATACAAGCGAAGGTGTGTTTTTTTTTTAACACCTTTAAAACAAAGACAGCGAAGCTAGCACTTTTCAAATCGAAAAGTGCTGAAACTGTTTTCACACCACAATATATATCACAGAAAAACTAAATATCGCAATGTTATTTTTTCCTAATAGCGTTCAGCCTTACACCACAGACTTTATTTCAAGCATTTAACCAAAAACCCATTCCAAAAACACACTGACTTCAAGACGATGGAACAGGAAGTGCTAAAATGCTTACTTGTTTCTAGGTTTTGGTCTACAAAAATACATGATCCCTGCACTCTCATGATCAACCCCACACTCTATTATGGCACACATATTTTATTTGTTACTACACACATCTTAAATAAACTCTGTTATCATAAATGTCAACCTGTGCTCTGACACGTTACCCTAGTACACAAGCACAAAGGAACATTAGTTTAAACCCTGCCAAGCTTGGCAGTTATCATAGATGAGTAGCTTATCAAGAACACACAACAACTCCGATTGAAGGTTACTACAGTAATTTTGAGAGGTTTATTTTGTCTTCATTTACCCTCATGTTATTTCAAACCTGTATTACTTAATTTCTATAGTGAAACATTAAAGGAGATATTCTGAATAACGCACCGGCCAGGGTTATTACAGTTAACTAAAACCATAAAAATCATCTTCTTGTTTGAAATAAAATAAATGTTAGCTAAAATATAAAGAAAAACCTGTTAAACTTATTTTATATCAAATAGCTGCAACATTTATCATTTTCATTTAGTTTAACTACTCTACTAAAATTACTAAAACTAATTAAAATTACAAAAACACGACAAAATTACTAAAATTTAAATTTAAAAAAATATCTAAAAAAAAAAAAAAAAAAAAAAAACTGTAATAGTATCTTAATGATACTAAGGTAAAACTGGTACAGGCCAGTTTTCAAAACAATACATTACGATGAATGGGGACTGGAGCTTAAAATCACTGAAGTATTATAATACAACAACATGTACAACATATTCCAAGTCTTCCGAAACTATAAAATGACTCCTCGTGTAATAGTCAGATCTTTCCAATTATTCTATTAGTCATAAATCAAACTCATTTGGTTCTCAAACTCACTGACTCGACGAACAACTTGCAAAACTATTCAATAAAAAGAAATAAAATGATACGGTCGCAGTGTTTAACCACTCACTAGAGGGGAAAATAATCAGTGAATAACAAATAAAAATTTTTCCTAATCGCATGACTTCATAAAACTTGGAACATCATTTTTTTGTGTCCATTTTGAAGTTTTAAATCTCCAATCCTCATTTACTGTAAGCACATGTAAAAGAATAAACTGATTGTCTCTAGGTGGTGTTGTTGGTGATGATAAAACAACACATTTTCGTATTGTCGCTGAAGGGGGCGGAAACCACGTATTGTTTAAATATTTAAACACTGTGTCGTCAAAGTTGGTTTTGTGGCTTTCCAGACACTTGCACTTGTTGTTATAATATTAAGATTTTATGAAAATCAAGATCAAATAGAGTTATGACGTTTTTGACCAGCGAATGACAGAGATATGCGTTTCGTCCATCATTATCTGAGGCAGTAAATGCATCACATTAGGTTTTCATCAACTTACAGGTTATAAAGTTTATAGTTGATATGTGGGCGCTCAGTTTTTCTTGTTGAATACTTTGGACAAAATATCATGATATAAAAGTTGAAGCGCTATGTAGAGGATATTTAACACAGTATATTGGCTACGCCAGCAAATACCAGACTAAGACTTCTCCATTCTTAAAAAAAAAAAAAAAAAAACATTAGCCTTTATAGTAGGGGTGGGGGGAAAATCGATTCTTAGATGCATCGCGATGCGGACGTGGACGATTCTGAATCGATTCACAAATGTCAAAAATCGATTTAAAATATATATATATATATTTAAATATATATAGGCTATTTATAATAACGTAATACTGAAGGAACGCAAAAGACGGAACTCTGAAGCGCAGTGGCCGGACCGTCTGTGGCGTGCACATAACGATGCTGAGCATAGACAGTAAAAGAAATGGACAGAGCGACCCCATTGATTTCAACGGAGAAGACTTGAAGCCCGATTATTGCACTTCCTGTCTGATGTCTGAGCGACTGCGCAGGCTCAAACTGAGCGTGACGACAGTCTGGCAGTTGAAAGTCTTCTAGTAGCTGTGCCAAGGATAAATCTGAATCACCTAATTCCTCAAAAACATTGATGAAATATTTCGTCCCACTGCTTTTATAGACTCTCTATTTATGGGCTTCTACCTTGACTTTGTGCCTCCATGTCCTCCTGATTGCCTCATAGACAGTTAAAGATTGCCAGCGAGCTTCTCCTCCTGTCTATACGGTAATGTCTCTATTGTGCCACAGAAAGTCGCGTGGTTATGACGCAATCTTTAGCCTATTTTTTTTTTAAACTGCTTCTACGGGGCCATAACGTAAGATACAAGGTAATGGAGCCTTTTATAAATTGTCGTGTTTTTCTAGAAATAAATCATGGACAAATGGAGTCTTTAAACACCTCAGATGTAAAGTTATTCGCTGTCAAAGTGACGCCAAAATGAATGGGAGTCAATGGGATGCTAACAGCAGGTGATGGTCTGCTACAATGGCGGCTCCCGCGAGGCTTCAACTTCCGGCTGATGGATTACCCCCTTGACGCTGAGCGATGGCTGCGCGCGAAATCCAAACACCCTCCTCGTTAATAGCTGATGTGTGGGAATATTTTGGCTTCTATGAAGTTGAAGGGGGAAAGGATTTTCCTAAAATATTTCGGAAACATGATGAAGCCATATGACACGTTTCCACTCAGGAGGAAAAACCCTCGGCTGTAGGCTAGCTACCGGTCGTTGTTATATTATTAATATACTACAAGTATGCTGCTAGTTCAGGCACACATTTATTTTCCTGTTGGTTCTTTGCAATGTTAATAAAATATATTGAACGTTAATTCTTTATGGGTCATTACTTTGTACTTTTAAAGCAAAATATTTATAGACACACACACACAAAGATTCAGATAATCGATAATCGCTTTAGCATCGACTCGGAGCCCTCTGAATCGAATCGTGAGGTGCCTAGAGATTCCCACCGTTTCTTGAGTAAAAACACTGTTCTTTTTCAAACATAAGTTCGGTTTACCTGAGCATTGCAAACAAGAAGCGTTCCATCTCCAACCTGCGTGCAGCACTTCATTCATGATAGATGTAGGTGGAGTTATGAGGTTTGACTGACAGTTTGAGGATCCAATGGAGTCACAAGCTCATTTTAATACTTTTCATTGGTTGTAAAACCCACATACAGAGGTAAAGGATGACCAGTAGCATTGATTCTTAAAATAAAATAAAAACGACGGAATATAGAGATACAAAGTTTCCACCCGACAGCGACAATATATTCTTATTTGTGGCATTTATTTTCATTTATATTTTTCTGGAATTTGATCATTCTCCACGGCACACCTGACAACCTGTCACAGTGGTTGGGAAACTGCTCTACTGACTCTCTCTCTATTAGCCTCGTCAGCTCTCCCCTTTCACCCAATAAGTTCAGAATCCTTGCATCATCTCCCCATGTGGCTCAATCACTCTTTCCTATCACACTGATAAAGAAAGAGAGAGAGAAAGGGTGTTAGGTCATCCAGTTAAACCCGTAATTGCCATGACCAAAACACTTAAGCTTGCATAAGTTAGTTTCCACATATCAGATTCTAGTATGTACAGTGTTTTGCACGCATGACAACACGTCAACACTCGATAGTTGAGGTACGGTAAGTCAACACTAGCCTTGACACATGAGCTCACCCTCTCCTGGCGTAATTACCGGGTAACGTCACACCCCCACATTCAAACACGGTCCAGAACAGACCTGCTCATCTGAACCGGTTCACCTGGGAACTACAAACCCTACACATGGCACTGATAGCTTGAATCACTAAACAAGCAGTATAAAATATCAGTGAACTTCCACTTGGGAAAGATGATTGCATTAATGACCGCAATAAACGGATGTCTGTTTTTCTATGGCGCCCAGCGTGGTCATTGTACCCTGTGTGTGAATGAACCGACTGTTATGAAGAGCAGAAATAGTTTAGTAAACATGGGAAATAGTCTCTTTCAAACATATTTAAAATCTGCAGAACATCGGGAGAGGCGCTGACGGGAACTTTTGTGCATATGCAGTCGGACCTCAGGTCTCTGATTTTCATATCCCATGCACACTATTAGTGAAGGCCACAAACACAAGGCTGCTTTTCATATCACACAAGAGATCCTGTCTGTGCCAGTCAAGGCTTGCTTAGTTGGGGACACTTAATATTCAGCGATTTGACAGATTTGACTGCACTGACACTATTGGATGAGAACTGAACTGAGCAGGATGATGACATCACTGTTTTCTACAGAGCTGCTTTATAGCTGAATTTAAATAATTTGTCTTTTTTATGATGCTCTTTAGTCTTTACAGTTATTGAACAGAATTAACAATGACTGAATTGACCTCAACTGAACAATGACACTCTTGTCTTTTTAGAGCTGCTTTACAGCAGAGTTGAATTCTGTTTGCATATTGATTTTCCTGTTTATCACTGTAAAACTGCTTTGGAACAATCTGCTATTGTATAAATACAATACATGTATTTATATTCACTGAATACTGTATTTCAGTATTTCCTGAAAGTATATTACTATATAAATAAAGGTGACTTGCCTATGTGTGCAGTTGACATAAACTTGACATGGCATATGGTGTGTGACAAGGCAGGCATACTCCATTAAAAACAGCTTTTTGCTATTATTTTTAATCATTAGCATGCAGATTTTATGGCCTCCTAATAGAGACATGGAATATTTGTACTTTTAAAAAGGTCACACTCATGCAGGTTTATATACAATTTCCTGAAAACATTCATATCAATTGTAATTTAGCATCTTGATATTTATTATACACAATCATTTTGCTATATTTGTAATAAAAAAAAATAAAAAAAAGTCTACCAACTTACTTCTGTCAAGGACCCCAACTTGTAAAAATGCTTCAATAAAGGACTAAATGTCCTATTTAAATGAACGTTCCAGTTTCAGTTCTAGATTTAGAAATCATTTTGACTCACACCTCAGTTTTTTAACTTACAATGGAAGTCTACAGGACAGGACAAGGCATTCTGGAAAGTTAAAAAGCAGTATAAAGCTCCCAGATCACTTATAATTTTCCACAGCTCATGTTGTATGAAGTTTTTTTGTCTACTGAAATCTCTTGGAAATATATTTTTGCAGTGTTTCGTCAGCAGAACAATCCAAAAACACATTAAATAATAATAGTACAACCCACTGAAGAGATGTATGTCTATCCCTGACAGCCTCCCTTTTATACCCGTTAAAAAACCAAAGATGGCGCAGCAGTGAATAATGTCTATGGGAGGCCAAAAATAACTATAATAAAAATATTCAATGAGATGTAAATGAGAGTTACTACTACATTCATATTTACATGCCACGGTTGCATTCTAGAACAGTGGCTCCCAAATAGGGTGGACATGCTTGAGTAAAATAATTATCAATACAATTAAATCAAGTAAAATAGCTAAAAAATTACTTCTGCGGTCACTTAATCATCAAGAAAACCACTAAACTAAAAAATCTTTTAGGTATTTGCTTTATTCTATTTCATTGAATAAAACTACACACACACACACATTCACAATTAATTTACAAGGGTTAGTTCACCTAAAAATTAAACTGATCCTTTATTTACTCACCCTCAAGCCATCCTAGGTGAATCTGTATATGACTTTTCTTTCAGCCAAACACAATCAGTTACATTAAATATATATACTAGCTCTTCCAAGCTTTATAATGGGAGCGAATGGTACCTTGTTTTTTGAAGCCCAAAAAAAGTGCATCCATCCATCATAAAAGTAATACATACGGCTCCAGGGGGTTAATAAAGGCCTTCTGAAGCGAAACGATGCGTTTTTGTAAGACAATTTCCATATTTATAAGTTTGTAAACCATAATGAGTATGACTGGCGTCCGGTACGGCCGTACAGGAGTCTATTTCCAGCCGAAGAGTGACCTCTGAACCGACGCATTGACAAACGCAGAAACGCAGAGGATAGAGCAAAACACCGGTCACAAAGAAGGAATTTTTAAAGAGAAATGTCAGAAGAGATTTCGTTTCTTGCCCAGGCCTACTTGTTTGAACCATGAGAGTTTACGCTAAGCCTCATACGCCGGAACTCGACTCTCTCGTGAACGTGCGGACGGGCATTACCGAAAGCCAGTGATTACAGTTTATAAAGTTATAATTATGGATATTTCTCTTCAAAATCTCAGGTACCAATCACTCCAATTATAAAGCTTGAAAGAGCCAAGATATTTTTTAATATAACTCCGATAGTGTTTGTCTGAAAGAAGAAAGTCATATACAGGATGACTTTAGGGGTTGAGTAAATGATGGGATAATTTTCATTTTGGGGTGAACTAATAACCCTGTAAGTTTAATGTATTGACAGTCCTAGTTTCTGCTAATCAGTTTAAATCTTGACTTTGACTGACAGGATGACCTAGGTAACGTCCGTTACCATGGCAGCGACATTCTAGAC
Organism: Rhinichthys klamathensis goyatoka; assembly: GCF_029890125.1. Lineage (NCBI taxonomy): Eukaryota > Metazoa > Chordata > Actinopteri > Cypriniformes > Leuciscidae > Rhinichthys > Rhinichthys klamathensis. The sequence continues at coordinate 21,990 of NW_026606873.1, forward strand.
CGTTACGGAAATCATTCAAAATTATTTTCGGCGCGAACATTGATTCTAAACTGATGGCATGGAATCCGCAATTTCATCGATCAACTGTCCACTGTGTGAAACGTGTGACTGTTGGTTTAATCTAGCACCATCGACCAGGATGAACTCTGCACCAGCTGAGCCATGAAACCAATCCATCATGGCCTCATTAATACAACTAGGAAGTCTTGTATCTGACGAACTAGAGCATGTAACGTTAACTAGTAAAGCAACCCACAACCGTTTCACACCTTTCCACTTCATCATCAGAAAATAAACACACGCTTAGGTCGCCATCTCTGGCTTGCACGAGACGCTAAACCAGATAGCGTTAAACACACACAAGTGGAATATGCACGCTCTCTAACCGCATATTTACATTATCTTGTGTAGATAAAACATACCGAGCTTAAATAATTCTCATTTCGAGTTAAATATACGATACATTGGCCTGTTCTCTGCTACATATGTGTTCTCGCGTACACTGTTCTTAGCGAGCTGGCTAAAGATTCACTACCGTGATCCGAACATCTGTCCGGGGTAAACGGATGCAATGCATTCCTTTACAAATGCATTCACATGGCATTTCAGTCATAAAAAAACATATGTGGGTACATAAACAAGCAATTTGACCGATTAAAAAAAAGGTGATTGCATGTGTACAGTACAGCAATATGTTCCAGTCTTAAAATACAATTTAATCTATATTATGATAGCCAGATTTTCGGTGTAACATCCAATAACCACATATAATGGCTGCCCAGTGTCCTGAATCAATGCACGAGAGTAGAAAGGAAACATTGTGTGACTTGCGTTGTTGACAACTAACCTCATATTCTCAATGTCTCTGCCGCCGCTTTTCAGAATGCACAACGGTATGGTGGCAACGGCCAGCAGCATCATGTACGCCACATAAAAGCACTTCTTGAAATAGTAAACGAACGTGCTGCTGGTCCATAACAGAAGCGGGAGCACCAGCAGCACAGGCAGCATCCACACGGCATCCATACCCGCGACCAGCGCCTCTTTCCCGGCTGTCGAGAAATGATACAAGGCCAGCGGTGTGGAGCGGAGGGAAGACCGTACGAGACCAACTCAGAACCGAGTCTACATCAGACACCACGTCCAGGTCGCACACTTGAGCAACTTTACCGATCCTCCTGCTAGTCGTTTACGTAATATCACGCGCACGAGGGGGATGTCAACCAGAACCGGAGGTTTATGGAGAGAGCCAGGCGTGGGTTATCCACTGAGAGCGCCTCTGAGTGTAACCTTTGGCCGTATGGAGTGTCACTAGCTGTGTTCGATTCGCGAATTGTTCTTTTGAACCGACTCTTTGAAATTATTCTGTCTAGAGTTAACATAAACTTTCCAACAGTATTTTAATTACTGTAATTTAATTACTCTGCCTTGAAAAGATAAAGTAAGGGATTACTCTTAATTTTTCTGTAACTGAATTAGTTACTTCTCATGTAATTGCATTAAATACTGTATAGACTACAACAATTCTACATAAAACAATAGTGGATTTAACATAAAAACCTAATGTTAAAATTTATGTTGTTAATGTAACCTCCCTTTACACACTTTGGTCAGTTCAAGAATAATTTATGCAATGGTAGGCCTGTTGTTTATTTGAAAGAATTAATAGGGCAGTTTCGTGTCTATCCTTGTATTGTTCAATTGGTTGAGGTTGATGGGATTTATAATAAGTAATGCAATACCCTTTAGAGAGAATTAGATTACAGTAATCCAATTACACTGTTGAAGATGTAAATGGTAGTAATTAATTACCAAACACAGCAAACTACCATAATAGTAGTTAGCTTGATACAACTGTTAAATATAAGTAGGGCTAAATAAAGTAAATAAAAGTGTATTTGTTAATATTACGGGCACTTTATTTTTTTCTGCAAAAGAAAAAAAAAAAAACTATTACCAATATGCAATAATACATAGTTTTACATAAAAAATATTGTTACTTTTAAGACATTTTATGACACTGACAAAAATTACGTATAACTGAAATGTAGGCTAATAATAATAATGCAATGTTTTTATTGTTGTAGTTGAATGATTAAGTTATTATTGTGTCAAAAAAAGCAGAATTCATTTTTTTTTACATTTTTTATTTTAAATGTTCACGACACATTGTTAGTATGAAAAATATTATTCTGGGCTTCTAAACAAATAGCTACTAGAACACTAAGAGTGATGATTAATTGATCAAACCAGTTAACCATTTTGTTTGAACCAGTTCACTGAAACGAACCGATTCTCTCAAATGATTCGGACTTCCCCACGCTCTGTTTTATGCACAAAAGAGCTTGCTGTAAGTTTGAATCCCTCCGATGTGTGTGTTTCCGGGTACTGGTTGCTTGTATTTCCTTGTCATGTGTGTTTGTTGCAAACTACAGTTTACTCAACATATTAGATTGTGGCAACATTTGGAGTGTGTATTCAATACCTCAATGGAACGTTCTGGAACAGTTGAGGATGTAACTGTCTTATGAAAATGGTCAGCACTGTTAACAGGACGATCCAGTTACTGGGACAAGTCTAGAGCACGGATCCCACCGGCACTGAACTAAAGTATTTACATCTGATTTGACTGTGTAAATTACTATTGGAAAAAGCGTCATGCTGTGTATACTTTTTTTCCTCTAAATCTTTGTGGTTATTTCATAGGCTGTTTAAATAATAAAAAAGGATATTTTAATAAAAAAGAGAGAAAAAATCCGTTGTATATCAAAAATGTCTCCTTCCTGTGCACTAAAATAAAAACGAGTTATTCAATAGACCAGTCACAGTGTTATTGATATTTTAGTACATTAACCCTGCCATAGCCCTATAGTTTGATTTGCACAATGTGCTGTTGCAAAACTATTTAGCCTACCATAAAATGTATCTTGTCATTTTAGAATGCTAGGAAAAATCATGATGCCAAGTGTTGAGAAGTGAACAGCCAGATTACCGATGAAAGGAGTTGCAGTTAACAAGATTAAATGATTAATCAGGGTGTGTAATCTGATCCAGTAGATCTTCAGTGCTACATGTGGTCACAGAGTCATTTAGCTGTTTAAATGTGACCTGACCACAGTCACAGCTCTGGGCCAGTGTGTGTGTTTATTCCCGGACAAAGGCTATGTCGTCATTTTAGTGCCATTGCTTTAGTAACATACCTGCAAATATGTGGTCTATGATTATGTCAATATGAAAATTGTTGCCTCCAAAACACATTCTGAGTCAATTAAAAGGTGACGGCAATCTTTATGTTTATTATCGATTAGTACATGGAAAGAGTTGTCTTTTGATGTCACAAAAATACAAAAAAAAAAAAATCGACATTTTCTCAGCTGAGCTAAACAGCCAATCACAGGAGAGCTTCTGCTTCCGATCATGACGTCAGAGAGTAATGGTCAAGGGAGCACATCATGTCATCACCAGCAACGGTGACAATTTTGAGCTAAACTTTGTCCCCATAGATGTTGCCACACTGATGAGACACTGTGGCCTTTTATATAAGGGAGGTTATCCAGAAATTTAGCAAGATGAGTTGTTTTATTATATAGAGATATGGACTATTTCTTGTGCATTCCTTATTGTTTCTGGCACAATTTTCCATGAACCTTTACCGCACTCTGTTGTCCGTAACATGAATTGCAAGAAATTAATGCACATAATTTTGCCTTTAACTTCCTTAGAAAGTAAATACTACTAAAACATTTTTTTTAAGTAATCTATTTGTCACATTATAAGAACTAAGCACACTGTGAGCATGCACACTATATTTGCATTGCAGTGAATGTACTCTTTTTACACACTGGCTGTGCAATCGTAATTTTTCACTCTCACTGTGCTGCATGCAAGATGAAACCTCTGCAAGTACAACCCTAACTGTAGAGGGAATGTGAAGGCTTGACATAAGACAAGGACAACCAGTGACACAATCAACAACAACAACAACCTGAAAGTGGCCTGCACATTTTACATGCAGTACTTTAAAGGTATGTCACTTTTTTCGTTCAAAATAAACAAAATATAATGAACTATATAGTCAATACATCATCAATCAGTCTTGTTTTTGTCTTTCCCTGATGGTAAGCCTTTTATGGTAAGCTAAGTGTTTATTTGGGGATAATCGGGATGGTTTTTGCAGGAAATTGCATTCATACGTCACACCCAGTAGCGGAGATAGCGTGGGTGCTTGGGTGCGGCCGCCCCAGGGCCCCGTGCCAATTAGGGGCCCCTCAAACGCCGCCGATCTTGCGTCACTGGACAGGAACGGGGCCCTCGCCAGCAGTGATGCCGGTAACTTTTTTCAGTAACGAGTAATAACGCGTTACTATTTCCAAACGCGTTACTATTTCCAAACCAGTAATCAGATTAAAATTACTGATCCAAATTACTGTGCGTTACTTTTTTTGTCATTTTCTTTAGATATGATGGCTGATATGTGATATGAAACCGAAATGTGTGTGAGAAGGCAGAATCGTGACACACTCCAACTCCCAGCGTTATCCTTCCCGTCCAAATCCAATACCACATTTTTAAATTACTATTAGTAGGCTATTATTTGAAGTTAACATTATAAAATACATAGCCCTACACCACAAAACTAGTTGAGGATAATTTCTTCAAAATTGGGCAATTCCAGCGTTATGGACGTAACATGTGAGGTAAAAAAAAATTGAAATGTAAATTCAGAAAATGCATTTAAAACCAATATATTGAAACGTCTGTTTATCCTCCTTAATAAAGGAGTCCAGACTCCAGACATTAGAAAAATATCAGTCTACACATGCGTTTTATATTTAATATGAGGGAAATACATGGACGTGACACAAAAAAACTTTAACTTTTAGGTGGCAAAAGTAGCTACAAAAAGTAATACTACCCACCGGATGAAGAAGGGCTGGCTCTCCACAGAACAAAATATAAATTTTGTCTTATTTTTCGTGTTCGCATTTATGAGGGAAAAACAATGTTACGTGACAGTTCCCCGTTACGGACGTGAGCGCTCTGAAAGCGGCACTGAAAGACTGCTTTAAAATTTTCCAAGAGACATCAAACATAAAGTACAAAGCCATTCATTAAGGCGAATTTCGTTTTGTATTAATTGTATCTTAATTTTAATCAATGTTTCATCAACCAATTGCCTGGATTTAATAAATAAGAAGTAAATATAGCCGACAATAGATAATCACGACACCGAGTCTCCGGCGCGTGAACTGGAGCTCGTCTTGTGAGTCATAAATGAACCGAAACACAGAGTAGGCCTACTTGCCTCACACACCTGAGTAATATATCTATAGAAAGCTCGAAATGTGTACTTTTACAGAACAATTCAAAACGAAAGAAAACAGACTGTTCTCTGAAAAGAACGAGATAGCCTTTGTGTTTTATTTAACATATAAGCTTACTTGGCTCAACAAGTGACACATTATTACATATGCATTCATCAGTTATTTTACTTTTTTTTTTACGGTTTTAATTTTAAAATGACTTGGTAGCAGAGGGCCCCATGATGAAGCTCCGCCCCCACTGTACTGAGAGTCTAGCTCCGCCCCTGGTCACACCTGTTTGTGCTCGTCATATCCGTAAATACTGTAGAGAAAAGTTGCTCCGGCTACTTTGACACATGTATGTTGTGGGAGTGGCATAGGTTTGTTTTCACAACGAGCAAGAAAGGTTGACACAGCTAAATCTCCAACCTTGCTGGCAAAAAGAGAACGCGACAGACCTCGTAATAAAACAATAACCTAGGTTTGGCTTTTTGGAGAGAACTGAGGGATTGTAAATGCCACATGGAGATGGTGTTTTTATACTCAGCAGGTGAGTAAGGTATTTTTTTTTAACAGATAAATTGCCATATTATGTAGCTCTCCAACCGAGTTCATTGTAAAAAGCATTATCTTGTGCAGGGTCATTTCTCATTTTATTATGGGTTGCTGTTGCGGAATATATTTTTAAGTAGCCTAAGTACCTTGTCTATTAATGGATAGCTATAACATCTTCAGTCAGCTTGAGATCCTTCTCGTATAAATTGGTTATATCTCTTAAGCCTATGAATGTTTAATGAGTTATAGGGTAATTAAATCTCTCTTTTTTTAGTTGTGAGAAAGAACCATTCATACATACAGCCATATTCATCCATTTGGGTTTTCCAAAGCACAACTAAAAAAAAAAATTTCTTCTGCAAAATAAATGCAGTTTTTTTAACCGCTATGGCCATACATTTAAGAATGTTTATGCACGCTGATATAACTTGATATTCTAAATGATATATATCTAACTTATAATAACTAAAATTTAATTGAATTTAAGTGTTTCATTTTCTATTATTCATAAATGTTCTAGAATTATTATTCAACAATGCATTTGACACTTCAATTACTTACAAATGTACTTACGAATGTGCAAAAAACTGCTGATTTTCATGATAGATTTATCTTTTTCTGTTCTATTCTATTCCATTAAGGGATTCCCTATTCTTGTTTGTTCTATATAATATTGTTGATTATTTATTTTATGTATATTTTATTCAAAATGTCTTTCTATTTAGCCTCATGTATGGTTTTAATATCATTGCAATATAATTTTTGTCTTTGGTCAAATTTAAGGGGTATTCTTATATTGTCTTTTAATAAATAAAAAAGCGAAATTAAAGATATTTTAAAACCGAAAAAAATATCTAATTTGTTATTATATTTTATTATATTTTTCTATTCTAAATTTCACATTTAAAGGGATATTTCTCTTAATTATATCCTATTGTCTGTGGTCAAATTCAAGGGATAGTAGGCTATATTGTATTATTCTTTTTTCAAAAACGACATTAAATGTATTTTTTTTTTTATCGAAATAGATGTATTTTATCACATTTAAAGAGATGTTTATCTTATTTTTATTCCATTGTAATCAGTCGTATTTAAAGGGACAGTATTGTTTGTTTTCTGTCGGTAGTGTAAATCAGGGTCTCTTCCCCTTTAAGGCGCTTTGTGCAGTCACAGAGAGGCCGAATCTCCAGCTGATCGTCAGTGATTCTCATTCTCACGCCATCTCTTCCACACGATTCGCGCAGATCTTAAGGAGAATCAAACATCTGTCTAAATATCTGGCAAATGTCAGTGCTAGTTTTTAAAGCATCTTTGGCCGTGTCGTACCTCGTCGCGCGAGGATGATGCCTGAAGCTCGCGCGTCTCTGGATGCAGCGCGTGCAAATGTATGCGTGTGCGCGCGCGTGCCCTTGAGTTGAGCACCACCAGCATGGGATGTTTCTCCATCGCACGGCCGATTGCATCTTGAAACAAAAGCACGGTGCTATAAAATAAGAGCAAATGACTATTTTTGCTCTTTATTGTGCCGGAGAACACCGCTGGCGTGTCGTCTGTAAAGGAGAAAACGAGATGAGAAAGTGACGGCGTGTTTGGAGAGGAATCTGTAATTGTGCTGCGCATCATCAGTGTTACTGTGAAGATGCCGAGGAGTTTACGCAGGCTGGTGCACCTGGTGCTCTTCTGTCCCTTATCTAAGGGTTTACAGGTAACTTTCTTCACTCGAATGACGATGTTTGGGAATAATTTTCCTACGGAAACCTTTTAAAGGAATTGAAATAACACAGTAGCACAAAAGTACCATGGTATATCACCATATTTTTAATCAAGGTAATATGTTTCCTGGGCATTGCATTACCATGAATACTGTGTAAATACCATGAGACATAAAAATGGAAGTCATTCAGCTCTATGATAAGGGGAACCGGGGATAGTTAGAATTTTTATCTAATGAATTTTAATAGAATTTTAATCTCATGGCAGGTTTAAATTTGAAAGTCAATTTCTGTTAGCTATTAAACAGTAAAGCTATTAAATATTTTTACCATTTTTGCCCAGAAATATGTTGACATTTCTCATGGCAGGTTTAATTTTGAAAGTCAATTTCTGTTAGCTATTAAACATTTTTGCCCAGAAATATGTTGACATTTTGTGACACCATGCCCACTTATAGGGGGAACCTGCCAGTAAATAACCTATTTTAGGCTTTTCAGAAAAATGTAAACAACAGTGTTCATATATATATATATATACATATACACACACACAGAAGAAAGAAGGTAAAAAATAAAAATATATATATATTGCACACTTATTAATGAAACCGCAAATATGCTAAAGGCAACATGTAAACATATAAAAAACTTCTGTTGAAAACACACATTTGTGTAATTGTACTTCTAAGTTACTGAAATACAGTCTGTGTGACAACTAGCCCCGGTCACCCCTGTTCTATCATATAACATGGTATGACCATTTGATACCATCACCGAATCTCCTGATTTATATGCATTGCATTCTTCGTCTGTATTGTTAAAAGAAAGGTTACATAAATCATAAGAAAGAGGATCTGTCATTTTAAATGTTGCAGTTAATATACTGTTTTCCCATCTTTAGCTAATCTCACACACATACACACGACTGATGCTTAATGCACACCGTATGTTGACAATATTTCTGTAAATCCGCACTAAGATCTCTCTTTCATAAGTGCACTCAGCGGAAGTGCACACTGTGACCGGTTAAAACTGTGTAGGTCAACTCCTTGCACTGAAGATGGCACAGATGACAAGAGAACGAAAACAGCAGAGATTCAGCCTGAAGTTAAACAAAAGCACTAGAGCTTTACTGGTGTTTTATTCCATGCAATTACAATGGATGGGAACTGAGGCTTTCAGTCTTCAAGAATGATGCAAAAGCTTAATAAAATGTAAAAGTGATCCGGATGACTTGTGTGCTGTATTCCAAGTCTTCTGAAGCCATGTGTAAGGAACTGACTATTTAATTTGGTAACACTTTAACAATGCGTTTGTTATATGTAGTTACTGTAGTAATATAACTATAAATTATGCATACTTACATGCAACTAAACCCTAATTCTAAAGCCCAAAGTATACTTAGTTTTTTTACGCGTATGCTAGCAAAGTATACTCCATTTGATAACGTGCGCAAATGCAGGCGGTCAACACATGCGCTCTAGAAAGTTTCATCTTTGTCAAGTGTCTGCCCTATTTTTTTCCATAAGTTATGCCCGAAGACAGATAAAAATGTCTTTGTAATTTTTTAAACCAAAGTTGTGGCTATCTCATAACCAAGGGTGACCATATTTTGATTACCAAAAACCAGGACACTCGGCCCGGCAAAGAGATACTCAAATGATACTCGGAGTTTATTCAAAGATGCCTTAATAATTTCAATACATTTAAAGTAGGCTATGCCACCTCTGTATGGATAGAAAATGGTTATATTACAAGACACAAATTCAGATAGGCTTCTCAGAGGTTACTCAACATGTTTTATTATGACAGGTTTCAAAAATAATGAATGAAATAATGATAGAAATAATGTCTCTTCTGTATTAGAAAAATAAATATTAAAATATTAAATAACTAAAAGAAATACCTCCAAATTGAACAAAAATAGCTCTCACAAACTTACAAAAATGAACTAACAAAATATATTTATATCTTTAGTTTTCTTTCTCTTTATCCTGTTTTTCTTCCTCATCCTCCTTCAGTTTTTTGAAAACCAGGACATTTTCATCACTTTATAAAAAACGTCCAGGACAGGCCGTGAAAACAGGACTAGTTGGTCACCCTGTCATAACCCCCTCACACAAGAGCTTGTCAATGCGGGCGTCTGTTGTTGTCAATTTGTGAATAAATCACTCAGGCTGGTATTGAGATCAATAGATTCATTGAAAAGATTTGACTCAAAAGAATGAATCGTTCATGCATTCGACATCTCTACTTTTGTGAAATGCAGGTGTCAGGACGAGATTTCAGAATTTTTCATGATTGTGGTCATATGACCTTTTTTGTGATACTTGTATGGTGTTTTGCATGCTTTTTGAAGCTTGAAAGCCTCATTAGTTGTATGTCATTTCAATTGCAATGTTGTTCATGTGAGTTTTGAACAACATGTGGGTGAGTAAACGATTACATAATGTTTATTTTTCAATGAAAAATTCAGTGCATATTTTTGCATGACACAAATGTATTTTAAAAACTGAATTTTTTGGATTGCTTGTTCAGGCCTTGTTTTCAGAGAACACACACACAGAGTGAATTTAGGCGTCTAATAACAGTTGTCATCAACAGGCAGTAATCAGATATGTGTGTTCACTCACTTTCACACTCGAGCACAGAGAACAGTTGCTGCCTTCGGCATGCAGTGCCCTTTTACACCTGAAAACTGTCCAAGAGAAGATGTTTAATCTTGTTAGGACACATGCTAATGACCAATCAAATCGTTCTCTGTTGCTTTCTTTCTCAAAGTAGCAAAGCTATAGTTCCATCACAAGCAAACTTGCCCTATTGAGATTTTCTGCTCAAATCAAAAAAGTTTTTCAAATGACCTTTTAAATGTGGCACAAATCCTGCATTAAACACTCCACCCTGGCATATTCATCATAATGTCATCATCAGGTTTCAACATGTAATTTAATAATATTTTTTTTCTTATATGAAAAACAAACATTTGGACTTCCAGTCTTCATTTCACTGTTCCAAGCAAAACATTTGAGACCTAATGCACATCGATAAATATAAAATTTAAATTTGAAATGCATTTTAAAAAGAAAGATATATTTAAATGAATATTACATTTTGCATCCGTATTTTTATATGCACATTTTTGTGTAATACTTAATGTAGTTATTGTGTAAATAAAATTATTCTAAATAATTTGCCTGTATATCATAAAATTATGACAATAGTTGAATTAAGATTCATTATGTACATCAATAAATATTACATTTAGCTTATTTTTCAACTATTTGACCTTTCTGTGTAATACTTAATATATTTATTGTAAGGAAAGAAAGAAATGGTTATAAATTATTGTATGATATATAGTCAAAGTACGTCAAAGGTTGAGTTAAGATGATATTACAAAAATAATGATTTTTTTTTTTACACTGCACATTGAAAAATTCTGATATTTATCCAATTTATTTCCACATATGAAATTGGAAATAAGATCGAATCAAAAATGTAATGTAAACAAGAGCTTATATATGTCATGTGAAATATTGTTGAGTGTATATTTATGTTTCTTTCAGTCCCGCTTACCTGCAGTAAAGGTCAAGTACCTGTTGGTGGCGTGGTTTGGGATTCTGGTGGCCAGCTGGGTGATTTACATGCAGTATTCCTCTTATTCAGAGCTCTGCAGAGGACACGTCTGTACCATGCTCATCGTAAGTCCATGCATCCTCCATAATGCATAAGTTGAGCTGGACATCTCTTCCCATGAGCCCCACTCCCTGCCACTTAGGTGGAATCAACATAGAATAGAGAGGATTTGCCACTTAAGACAGAGAGAGTAAGAGTCTTATGATGATTCAGGATGATGGACAAACACCTCAGTGCGATCTCATACAGTACATACACACAGATGGGGTATATTTATGCTGTTTTGCCCCCTAGTATTAGTCACTGACAGGAAGTCATTGCACATACAGTAACTGCTGAAACTGGAAAATTAAAAGGAGGAAGCGAGAGAGTTGGCAGTTCATAATTATGCTGTTATAGAACCCACATTTAAATATTCTATATTTTATTGTAACAGTAGGCTAATTATGCGGTGTGATTGAGTTTAATCACAAATTCTATATTCAGCTACAGGATGTAAAATATTCACATATTCTTCCTTAAAAAAAAATAGTACACTAAAAAATGATCTCATCTACTCACCGTCTTGTATTAAACGAATTTGCCAGTCCTTTCAGCGCCTCTCAAAGGGATGTTTGAATACACGTCTGTACATATCTGTGTGTCACGGTTATAGTTTAGACTCAGAGAAAGGAAAGGCCTTTTCAGCTCTTGTTTTGCAACATGCATGTTGACAGCCACTTTGATAGATACTGTGTCAGAAATGAAAGCGAGAAGGAAGAGAAAGGAGAAGTAATACGCTGCCTTTAGAGTGATTTGTGGGTCATTATCTGCCCAAGCACCAATCCATCATAACATCATGATCCGTCTGTCCTCTAACTGGCAGGTTTGTCCTCCTGAAACAAGGCTGTTAAATTGAGAATAGATGGCAAGATATAGTATTTACAGTATGTAGCATTTGTGGTTAATGCCTGTCCTTTTCCTGTGTGTGTGTGTTTTAGTGTGACCATTACCGCAGAGGCATCATCTCGGGGTCAGTGTGTAAGTCTCTCTGCGAGGAGAAAACGCTGTCTTTTCAACACTGTCTTTCAACGTCACCAACACACCAGGTAAACACATACATGGATGATTCTTAAAGAAAATAAATAAGAAATGATAATTTCCAGGTTTTTGCATCACATTTATTTTCCATAACAAAAAAAAAACATATTTTTCTCCCGAGGCAATACATCTGGACTTTACTTTATATTCACCTTTTTTTATATATATATATATATGCATTATCCTCAATGGTGATTTTTCCTATACTGCAATGTTATATTTTTTACTATATTATTTTTACATTTTTAAATGAATTTATTTGATTTGATTTATTGAAATTTGTATTATTAATTATTTTTTTCTTTTCATTTTTTTTTAATTATGGTTCTAAATAGGCTTATATATCTGTCACACACGTTAATATATTGTGTGCGGTGCAGGTGTACAGTGCTGTGTGGAAGGAGAAAGCCTTGTTGGTGAAGTGTGGAATTGAAGAGAGCATGAGGGGAGAAACGGATCCTGACACTCCACTACTGCATGACAACAACCTCTATGATAAACCCACCCGCGGAACATCCATGGATGAATTCAGAGCGATGCTGCATTCCTTCCTCAAGGTCTCTTCATCTACTATACCTCCTTTATTGTCAATTTTTCACATTAAAAGCAAATGTCACAGTAAACCAGACCTGCAGTTGACAGAGAAACCAGTTTAATGCTCATAGAGTTCTAAAGTGCCTTTCCTTAAATTCTAGAACTTTACATCTTTATCTAGAACTTGAATTGTTGTGGTGTAGACATTTCTAATGCCATCTTTGTTTAAGTTTAACATTTAATGGCACGATTTTCAATATTGATTCAATTAAATCACCATTCAAATGATCAGGAATATATGAAGAATATTCGCTGTATCTCCCAGCCCTAATTGTGACTGATATTTGAGATGTTCATGTCCTGCAGAGCAAAGCAGAAACTGAGCTAAAGACAGTCTAAGCCTCTCTAAGCTTTCGGCTGTTCCTTATTCTCTTGTAGAAGGGTGAAAATGGAGAGAGAGCAGGGGAGGGAGTGGGGTAACAGGGAAGAGAAGCCAAAAATAACTGAAGGAGCTTGAAAAGGTCACAGCCAGAACAATACACTCACTTTCAGTGTCACAGGGGAGAACAACAAACACACACGCTTAAACACAACCCACACAAATGCTGTAAATGGCCATGCACACTTCAGAATACACGCATACATGTGTACTTGATAAAGACTGTCATTTAAACTTCTCATGAAATAATAATGAACGTTTTGTGGCTTTTAGTCCATGTCTGTTAATGTTAATGCATAAAAAATGTGAAGATACCAGCATTTCCCTCTAGCATTTTGAGCGATGTTGAACGGATTCTTAAACGCCTCTGATTGGCCATTGCGTTCACACGCTCAACATATGTCTCTCATTGGCCATTGTGTTTACACGCTCAACATATATGTCTGTGATTGGCTACAATCAATGAACAAGGCTTCAAAAACAATGTCTTCACCGAGTGCTTACACAGATACACATGGGAGTGTTTGAAAGCAGGCAGATCTGTCTATCAGTGAAAATATTAGGGATCTGCTGATAGACGCCTGCTTTCAAATGCTCCCGTGTGTATCCGTGTAAGCGCTCGGTGAAGACATGTTTTTGAAGCGTTTATCATTGTAGCCAATCAGAGACATATATGTTGAGCGTGTGAATGCAATGGCCAATCAGAGGTGTTTAAGAATCCATTCAACAGCGCTCAAAATTCTTGAGGGAAATGCTGGTATCGTGAAATTTTTTAAATTTCATTACCGACTTGGTAATCATGAAGTCGGTAGCTAATCTGTTTGTTAGTGTACACCTAAAATTGGCAAATTAATTACTTATTTTTTTCTTTACTGAAAAACAATCCCACATTTTTTTAACTATCTCGTACATAAATGCATATTAAAGGGGGGGATGAAACACTCAGTTTCAGTCAATCTCATGTTAATCTTGAGTACCTATAGAGTAATATTGCATCCATCATATCTCCAAAAAGTCTTTAGTTTTATTATATTTATAAAAGAAAGATAGGCTGTACCGAGGAGCTAACACGCCGATAGACACACACAGATATTTGAAGCAGTTCTACTCACCGCCTGCGGTTCCAATGCAAGACCGTTAACCTTTAGTGTTGGGACTGCTCCATCCTTGAGAACTAAACGATTAGCAAATCCGGCTTCGAACTGGGCCTTGTTTATAAAAAAATCATCCTCGAAATGCATGGAACTAACAAGAACACTTGCACAACTGTGTTGATGTTCTGGAAAAACAAACTCCATCCACTGGTCCCTTAACGCTTGATTCTTTGTGAATCTGTGCAGTGTTGTCTTGCCTTGGCAACCGAAAACACACTTCTTTGGTGACATATTGCAGCGCAGCCGATGCACAGCGCTTTGATGGGCATAGGTTACGGCTATCGCTCTACAGCTGCTCGCGCGCCCTTCCGAGAGAAGTGCCCTTAGGACCATATAAGGAAATTCCGGCGCATCTGACGTCATAGGCGCCCATACTCGGAAAAAACTTTCCGAAACTTGTGACAACCAGGAAGGAGTATTTTGAGAACAGAAATAATCAAATGTACAACTTAATTTTTGAAACTTTGTCCATGTTTAGCATGGGAATCCAACTCTTTGACTGTAAAAAACTCACTATGCATGAAATAGCATTTCACCCCCCCTTTAAGATTTTCTCCAATAAAATGCTCTCTACAGTGAATACTTCCCCGCTCCTAAATGTTTCCCTTTCTCCTCTCATTCCTTCACAGGACAGTGTTGGAGAGCAGTCGTCTCTTGGCACCCTTGTAACCCGTGTGATTTCTCTAGCTGATGTCAACGGTGATGGCAAAGTTTCATTAGCAGAGGCGAAATCCGTGTGGGCTTTGCTTCAGATCAATGAATTTGTTCTGATGGTGGCACTGCAGGATAAAGAACATGCTCCTCACCTGCTGGGCTTCTGTGGAGACCTTTACGTGACCGAACACGTAGCACACAGCGCCCTCTTCAGGCTGGAGGTGCCTGGTTGGCTACAGCCAGTATTTCCTGAGGCGCTGGGTGTCGCTCTAAACCAGTGGCTCGCTCCTGCGTGGCCCCGCAGGGCTCGAATAACCATCGGTCTGCTAGAGTTCGTGGAGGAGGTGTTTCATGGCGTTTACGGAAGCTTCTACATATGTGATGCAAGCCCGAGAAGGGTTGGCTACAATGCAAATTATGACTTCAAAATGGCTGACCTTCAGAGCGTAGCATCGGAGGCAACCGTCAAGGGGTTCCTGCGAGGGAGAACTTGCGAGGCAAATGCCGACTGCACTTACGGGCGAGATTGCACTGCGACGTGCGACCGATTGGCAAGGCAGTGCAATGTGGAGGTGGTGCAGCCCAACTTGGCCAAGGTGTGCGCGCTACTGCAAGACTTCCTACTCTTCGGAGCACCATCAGACCTGAGGGAGGACCTGGAGAAACAGCTACGCACCTGTGTGACTCTCAGCGGGCTTGCCTCGCAGATGGAGGTGCATCATTCCCTTGTTCTGAACAACCTCAAAACACTACTGTGGAAGAAGATCTCGAATACCAAGTACTCTTGAGACCAACATAGGGATGATCAAGAGAAAGGCAACGAAGAGCAGGAGAATTGGAGACTTCCTGAGAGCGAAAGTGGGGTCGGCACAGCAGCCTCTGAAGGGGCCAACAGAATAGCTGAACTCTGCAAGCTACTATGGACTTAAAATCTGTCGAACATCAATCGTCTTTGAGCGAGAATATAGTGTATGCTCAGAAAGGGCATACATCCCCACCTAATATTTTCATCAAGCGAATCAATTAAAGATCCTTTAATCCTATAGAAACGCCTTCGGAAGACTTTTTTGTTCACCATTGCCCAAAAGTTATACGGTGAAGTAAGACTGTCCAGTAAGGAACAAAAACAATTGGAGGACATTTGACTGTGCTACTACACCTTCCCAAATTATACTTTGAATCCTGCTTGGTCAACTTTTGGTTAAGGATCTGAGCTGCAAGCACAATAATAGTAGGGTCAATTCCAAGTAGAAGTAAACCAAGGAAAGGAGATAAGGAGAGTTTCTGAGAGATTGGTCTTGCTCTACATCCCCACCCTCTATTTTACTAGGTTTCATTTTACTTGATTCATCTGAAACCCCTTTAAAGCTATAGAAAAACCCATTTAAAAACTATTGGAACTGTCTCTTTCCTTTGGCTGAAATTTCCAAGGTGAAGTTAAGAGTCTAATTGGGAACAAAGACAACTGGAGGACTTTCTTTGACCATGCAAAACCCCTTCCCAAAACCTTGAGTTCTGCTCGGTGAACTTTTGGTTAAAAGGATTGGGGCTGCAAGCACAAAGATAAAAGGTTGATTCCATTAATTAGTAACCCAAGGAAAGAGTTTGCAAGAGGACAGTCTTGCTCTACAACTGTAATACCCTTAAGCAAGACACGCAATGCCAGACTCTATGCCAAAACCTGCAACTCAACCAAGACGTCAACACTGGAATGAGTATGAGTTATGGAATGAGTAAAGGTTATATATAGCCTATGTCTTTTTACAGAGTGTATGGTGTGTTGGTGTGTGTGTATTCTAGGAGGATGCTTTATCTCATGTTGTAGTTTTACAGGAAGGATATTCCTTTTCTGAGCGGTCTGAAGCATTTGTGATGGGATTTGCTATGCTTGAACGGTGAGATTACTTACTGTGTTTCTCAGGGTATGTGGGTTTATGTATGAATGTGTTTGGAAAATGATTACTATTAAAGGGATAGTTCACCCAAAAATAAACATTTTGTTATCATTTACTCGCCTCACCCTCATGTTGTTTCAAACCTGTATGCGTTTCTTTGTTCTGTTAAACACAATAGAGGATATTTTAAATAATGCTGGTAACCAGACAGTTGACAGTAGGCATTGACTTCCATAGTATTTTTTTTCCTACTATGGAAGTCAATGCGTCCATCAACTGTTTGATTGCCAACATTCTTTAAAATATCTTCTTTTGTGTTTAACAGAGCAAAGAAACATACAGGTTTGGAATAACTTGAGGGCGAGCAAATTTTGACAGCATTTTCATTTTGTTGAACTATCCCTTTAACATTAAACAATATGGTGTTGAACAAAGTACAGTTTGAGGAATCACGGTCTAGTGACTGTATGTGCAGGTATGTAAAACATGTTTGCATATAAACCTGAAAGTGCGTGTGCATACTGTAAACACTTATACTTAACTCGCAGTAGACACTTTTATAAACATCTCGCATCTCATTAACACTAAACGACGTGCACATTTCACGGATAACCAACAGGAAGTACATCTCTGAGTATTTACATTGACCAAGCGCACATTTAAAAACTCCTGTTTTCTTCTTTTTACTTTCAAGATGCCTGGCTTTGTGGGAACAATCCTGAAATGTGGTTCTTACACAGATTCAAACACATACTTTACCTATGCGAGAGTTGATTTCGAAAGGGCAACAAGCTTTTGTCTTCTAGTGTGTGCTAGGCTTTTCATGTTGTTGAATGAAGTGATTTTATGTACTATTAAGTCATGTTTCTTATTTTATTCTGTGTCTCTGTATGGAGAGCAGCACTATTAGCATCTGGCCTTGTTGAGGCTCTTAAATATTTATTTATTTTACCTCCATCATTCTGTTCAACTATTATTCAATGATTAGTAAATGTTTGAAACTCAAATTGTGCGTACGTGTGTTTTATTAAATGTTTTTTGGGTGAAGTACTGGCACAAAAAGTACAGCTCTTGGAGGTCAAACCCAAATGCACGTATCCTTTTACCTGACCTTTAGAAAGAAACAAGGAATCTGCATATATTAGTCAAGGAGGCCTCCCAAAACCTCTCCTTTAAAGGGATGCGTTACTAACAGGAGCAAAACATGTAAATTCCCATGCTGGACTGACAAAGACTGAAAACTCAAACAAGCTGTTATTTATTTATTTAAATTTATTTCCTTCAATATTTGTATGACAAAAAAATTCTCACATCAGAAGACTTTAGTCTAAAGTTTAGACTTGTTTTATTAGTTCCCAAAAAAATCAATAATTTGACTCTAGATGCAGATATTAATTAAAGCATATTTTACATGTACTTAAAGCATATCATATTTAAAATGTGAACTTCCGTTACTGTGTAAAGCTGAATTTTCAGCATCATTACTCCAGTCTTCAGTGTCACATGATCCTTCAGAAATCATTCTAATATGCTGAATTGCATATTTCTTATTATCAATATTGAATAAAAAGTTTGCAAGAACAGCATCTATTTGAAATAGAATGTTTTAAAACAATGCCTTACAGTGATTAATGCATCCTTGCAGAATTAAACTTTATCTTCATAACCCCAAACTTTTACTTTTTTCATGATCAATTATGGAGAAAAAAAGACAGATTTATTTTGTGATAATGACCAGTTCACTGTGGATTAAACTGAATAAACTGACACTGGATTATTGATGCGAGTGAAAACAATTGTACAATTTATGGCTCGTTAAAACAATCAGAATGAAGGATGTTGTGGGTGATGGTCATGTGATCTTGTTCAGCTGGCCCAAAGAGCAGGTGGAGATCAACAACCTCAGTTGAGTCAGACAAACGTGGCACACAGCAGATGAAAATGTTTCTATCAGCTGACTCGTTCCGTATGATTTGTCATGTATCTGAAATTATTAAAGCAAAATAAAGACTGAAGCAAAGATCCATTTCTGAGAAAGTAAAAATCACAACACACTTCACACAAAATCATACGGTTTCATCAGCAGGAATCCCGAGACTTTTTTGTTGTTGCTCTACTGATTTCTTTTTGAAAACGTTTAATTCAATTCAAAATAGCTGATTATCTGAATTTGAATAAATTAAAACCTAAACATATTGCAGATAACAGCATGACAGTCATGCAAAGTTGTTTGGAAATGGAAAAGATTAGAGATTGGTCTATTATTCAAACTGTTTGTCAGGTCTGTAAGATCATTTTAGAAAATCCCCCTTGAAACAGGGACTCATTCTTTGCATTGTGGAATAATGTGTACAAAGTAATTTATGGCGCCCTTCTGCTCTATGCGCCTCATGACACAGGCACGGCACATCTAGCTGTGCTGCAACGCCTCGAGGAGCAAAAACAACTTTCTCTGTGTGTGTTTGTGTGTTTACTGGAGGAGGAAAACTTACTAGTCCAGCTTTCTGCAGTCGACCTCTGACCTCTGTTCAGGGTACTGTGTTAAAGTGCCTCTGTTATGCTATTTTAAAGGTTCCTAATGTTGTTATGGAGGCTCCTACAACAGGTTTACATGCATTCAAGGTAATAAAAAAAACATTTTACTTTTCTCCTAATATACATTGCAGCATCACCCTTTTTCTCACAATGTCTGAAACAGTTTATTAAATGACCCAGTCTCTCTAAACCCTCCTTTCTGAAAGCCTGCTCTGCTCTGATTGGTCAGATGGTCCAGTCTGTTGTAATTGGTCTACTCAGCTCTGATTGGTCAGATGGTTCAGTCTGTTGTGATTGGTCTACTCTGCTCTGATTGGTCAGATGGTTCAGTCTGTTGTGATTGGTCTACTCTGCTCTGATTGGTCAGATAGTTCAGTCTGTTGTGATTGGTCTACTCTGCTCTGATTGGTCAGATGCTCCAGTCTGTTGTGATTGGTCTACTCTGCTCTGATTGGTCAGATGGTTCAGTCTGTTGTGATTGGTCTACTCTGCTCTGATTGGTCAGATGGTCCAGTCTGTTGTGATTGGTCTACTCAGCTCTGATTGGTCAGATGGTTCAGTCTGTTGTGATTGGTCTACTCTGCTCTGATTGGTCAGATGGTCCAGTCTGTTGTGATTGGTCTACTCAGCTCTGATTGGTCAGATGGTTCAGTCTGTTGTGATTGGTCTACTCTGCTCTGATTGGTCAGATGGTTCAGTCTGTTGTGATTGGTCTACTCTGCTCTGATTGGTCAGATGGACCAGTCTGTTGTGATTGGTCTACTCTGCTCTGATTGGTCAGATGGTTCAGTCTGTTGTGATTGGTCTACTCTGCTCTGATTGGTCAGATCGTCCAGTCTGTTGTGATTGGTCTACTCTGCTCTGATTGGTCAGATGGACCAGTCTGTTGTGATTGGTCTACTCTGCTCTGATTGGTCAGATGGACCAGTCTGTTGTGATTGGTCTACTCTGCTCTGATTGGTCAGATGGTTCAGTCTGTTGTGATTGGTCTACTCTGCTCTGATTGGTCAGATGGTCCAGTCTGTTGTGATTGGTCTACTCAGCTCTGATTGGTCAGATGGTTCAGTCTGTTGTGATTGGTCTACTCTGCTCTGATTGGTCAGATGGTTCAGTCTGTTGTGATTGGTCTACTCTGCTCTGATTGGTCAGATGGACCAGTCTGTTGTGATTGGTCTACTCTGCTCTGATTGGTCAGATGGTTCAGTCATTTGTGATTGGTCTACTCAGCTCTGATTGGTCAGATGGACCAGTCTGTTGTGATTGGTCTACTCAGCTCGGATTGGTCAGATGGACCAGTCTGTTGTGATTGGTCTACTCTGCTCTGATTGGTCAGATGGACCAGTCTGTTGTGATTGGTCTACTCAGCTCTGATTGGTCAGATGGTTCAGTCTGTTGTGATTGGTCTACTCTGCTCTGATTGGTCAGATGGACCAGTCTGTTGTGATTGGTCTACTCTGCTCTGATTGGTCAGATGGTTCAGTCTGTTGTGATTGGTCTACTCAGCTCTGATTGGTCAGATGGACCAGTCTGTTGTGATTGGTCTACTCAGCTCTGATTGGTCAAATGGACCAGTCTGTTGTGATTGGTCTACTCTGCTCTGATTGGTCAGATGGACCAGTCTGTTGTGATTGGTCTACTCTGCTCTGATTGGTCAGATGGTTCAGTCTGTTGTGATTGGTCTACTCAGCTCTGATTGGTCAGATGGACCAGTCTGTTGTGATTGGTCTACTCTGCTCTGATTGGTCAAATGGACCAGTCTGTTGTGATTGGTCTACTCAGCTCTGATTGGTCAAATGGACCAGTCTGTTGTGATTGGTCTACTCTGCTCTGATTGGTCAGATGGACCAGTCTGTTGTGATTGTTCTACTCTGCTCTGATTGGTCAGATGGACCAGTCTGTTGTGATTGGTCTACTCTGCTCTGATTGGTCAGATGGTCCAGTCTGTTGTGATTGGTCTACTCTGCTCTGATTGGTCAGATGGTTCAGTCTGTTGTGATTGGTCTACTCTGCTCTGATTGGTCAGATGGTCCAGTCTGTTGTGATTGGTCTACTCAGCTCTGATTGGTCAGATGGTTCAGTCTGTTGTGATTGGTCTACTCTGCTCTGATTGGTCAGATGGTCCAGTCTGTTGTGACTGGTCTACTCAGCTCTGATTGGTCAGATGGTTCAGTCTGTTGTGATTGGTCTACTCTGCTCTGATTGGTCAGATGGTTCAGTCTGTTGTGATTGGTCTACTCTGCTCTGATTGGTCAGAAGGACCAGTCTGTTGTGATTGGTCTACTCTGCTCTGATTGGTCAGATGGTTCAGTCTGTTGTGATTGGTCTACTCTGCTCTGATTGGTCAGATGGTCCAGTCTGTTGTGATTGGTCTACTCTGCTCTGATTGGTCAGATGGACCAGTCTGTTGTGATTGGTCTACTCTGACCAGAGCAGAGTAGACTCTGATTGGTCAGATGGTTCAGTCTGTTGTGATTGGTCTACTCTGCTCTGATTGGTCAGATGGTCCAGTCTGTTGTGATTGGTCTACTCAGCTCTGATTGGTCAGATGGTTCAGTCTGTTGTGATTGGTCTACTCTGCTCTGATTGGTCAGATGGTTCAGTCTGTTGTGATTGGTCTACTCTGCTCTGATTGGTCAGATGGACCAGTCTGTTGTGATTGGTCTACTCTGCTCTGATTGGTCAGATGGTTCAGTCATTTGTGATTGGTCTACTCAGCTCTGATTGGTCAGATGGACCAGTCTGTTGTGATTGGTCTACTCAGCTCGGATTGGTCAGATGGACCAGTCTGTTGTGATTGGTCTACTCTGCTCTGATTGGTCAGATGGACCAGTCTGTTGTGATTGGTCTACTCAGCTCTGATTGGTCAGATGGTTCAGTCTGTTGTGATTGGTCTACTCTGCTCTGATTGGTCAGATGGACCAGTCTGTTGTGATTGGTCTACTCTGCTCTGATTGGTCAGATGGTTCAGTCTGTTGTGATTGGTCTACTCAGCTCTGATTGGTCAGATGGACCAGTCTGTTGTGATTGGTCTACTCTGCTCTGATTGGTCAGATGGACCAGTCTGTTGTGATTGGTCTACTCTGCTCTGATTGGTCAGATGGACCAGTCGGTTGTGATTGGTCTACTCTGCTCTGATTGGTCAGATGCTTCAGTCTGTTGTGATTGGTCTACTCAGCTCTGATTGGTCAAATGGACCAGTCTGTTGTGATTGGTCTACTCTGCTCTGATTGGTCAGATGGACCAGTCTGTTGTGATTGGTCTACTCTGCTCTGATTGGTCAGATGGACCAGTCTGTTGTGATTGGTCTACTCTGCTCTGATTGGTCAGATGGACCAGTCTGTTGTGATTGGTCTACTCAGCTCTGATTGGTCAAATGGTCCAGTCTGTTGTGATTGGTCTACTCTGCTCTGATTGGTCAGAGGGTTCAGTCTGTTGTGATTGGTCTACTCTGCTCTGATTGGTCAGATGGCCCAGTCTGTTGTGATTGGTCACAACTGTAATATCTGAAAAAGCATAATAGGGGCACTTTAAGTCACAAGTTAATGGAGCTCCACTTCATCCATTCCGTGTCTGTCTTGAGTTCATGAAGCACAGTTAGAATCTAGAATATTCAAATACAAAAACAATTTAAGAGGATAATGGAGTATTTGGAAAGAGTTTAACAGACTAAGACTAATGGGCTTTAACACACACTGAGGTCTGGGTTGGGTTATCCGGCCTCGTTCCAAGCCCCAGGTCCACCATGCAGGACAGCAGGGTCGATCACAAGCCAGTTTCTTTCTGCCCACTTTTGGCACAACAGTGGCATCACAGCCAGAGTTACGTCTCATAGGGCAAAACCCAGATAACACAAACACTTACACAAGATACACACACTGGTCTAGACTAGACTTCAGCAAAAACATTTTTTTTTTAAATCTGATTTGTACAGAATTATTGTACAAATTATATGCATTGTATATATTTGTATGCATTTATAATGCAGTTGTATGTTATTACTTAATATATTATTTAAAATACTTGTACTTTTAATTAAAAAAATGCTACATATACAGTTTATTTACACTACTGTTCAAAAGTTTGAGGTCAGTAATATTTTTAAGGTTTTTGAAAGAAGTCTTTTCTGCTCAGCTAGGCTGCATTTATTTAATAAAAAATACAGTAAAAAACAAAACAAAAATAATATTAGTCATCAAAATATTTTAACAATTTATAATAACTGTTTTCTATTTGAATATATTTTACGATGTCATTTATTACAACGTATTATATTTTTACTCAGAATTCTTTGATGAATAGAAAGTTCAGCATTTATTTGAAATATAAATATTTTTATATTTATGAAATATAAATATAAATATATATATTTACTGTCACTTTGATCAATTTAATGCATCCTTGCTGAATCAAAGTATTAATTTCTTTAATACTAAACTTTTAAGACCTCAAACTTTTATAATTGTTCATCTAAAAACAAATATGATAAAAATTAAAAACTATGTCAACTGTGTGTTTTATAAATAACATAATATATATATTTTTTTCTTCTCTGATCACTTTGAAATTTCCTTAAGATTTAATTTTGGCAGAAGTAGGCTAGTAAGTGAAATTCAACCATATATATGGTTACAAATATTGTTGACAGTAAATCTTTACCTGATGCTGGAAAATCATGGTGGTTTCCAAACAGGAAGAAAAAGACCTTCATTCAGGGTCTGTAGTGGAGTTAAAACATAATTTATAACTGTGCAGCATTGTTTTCTGTAGAGTAGACCTTACTGCAATGGGTTCAGTGTGGTTACAGTATTTTGCATTGTGATTGACAGCAGTGAGTGTCACTTTCAGTTGAAATCACGTGTTTTGCGCGCTCACGCCCCCTACCGACACGAGCACGCGACTGAAACACGCGCTGCGTCGTCGATGTGTGTCCAAGAATAAAAATAACTCAAGTACTATAACATGACATTATAGGATTTTAACAGCAGAATCCAGGATTTTAACAGCTGAATCCAGGATTTTGCACTGTAGATCAACGTTTTCGTATTACACTACAGGCTAAGGTATTTGCATGCAACACGTGGGCGGTTTAAGCCAGTTTTAAGCTGGACTGAGTTATGTCTGTGAACATTGCATAACGTTATATACCAATCGACCATATTTAATGTGATTAATTAATGCATCATAAATACTATTACATATATATTTTTATGACGCCATACTCATTACCCTTACTAAGTATTCTAATGTACAGTCAAGATCTTATACAATATAATAAATAACATAAAATGCCTATGTCTACATAATAAAATCCTAATGCACAAATTATTTTGCTTTGTGAAATCAAGATATATGTAGGCAATATGTAGATGTTCTCACCTTCATTGCAGAAGGAAAAAAGACCCAGTGAGTCCAGAGGAGTGGCTAAAGATATTTATAGTAAGAAGTATGGCAGCCTGCTGGGACATTAAAGGCGGATTTACACAGAGCCACGAATTAATGCTTGAATTCCTCTCCAAAAAGGTAAAACAAAAGGATGGGGGTCTTATAGAAAGGTATTTTAAAAGCACAAGTAAGTATATAATGTTTCAAGCATTTCAGTAATGATAACGGTTAGAGTAGTCAGAACGCGTATTCTCATTTCAGAAATGGAAATTTCATTTCCTATTTAAGTATTAAGTGTAAAATATTACTGAAATCTCAGTTGTTATGATCTATTAATTAAATGTTTTTGTTTTTTAATTGTTGTGGGTTCCCTATATTATTATTAACATTAATAATTATTATGAATTAGTTTGATTATTAGGATTTTTGGTCTGGTTTTAATACAATTCACCGCACCCGTAAAATATTTCAATTAAAACTCACACAATATAAACAGTTAATAGTAACCATATACCAAGCAGTTCAAAATAATATTATAACAAAATTATGACAAAAATACATTACAAAAATAAAACTATTTAACAAATATGTTAACATTTTATAATTGTATTTAATATTTTCATTTCATTTTCACAAGCTGTTTATACTGTATAGCCTAGAATTACAACCTTTTTAACTTCAAATGTTTTGTTACATTTGTGCATGAAAATTACTTTTACTATCCTTAATTTGGCTTGTTATTTTGCATTTTAGGCTGCAAGTGTAATTGTTTATATAAAAAAAAATATATATATATATATATATAAATTACACGTTTGTGATGTTTGTTTCAACGGTCTTCGGCATCATAAATCCAGCAGAGTTTATACACTCACCTAAAGGATTATTAGGAACACCTGTTCATTTTCTCATTAATGCAATTATCTAATCAACCAATCACATGGCAGTTGCTTCAATGCATTTAGGGGTGTGGTCCTGGTCAAGACGATCTCCTGAACTCCAAACTGAATGTTAGAATGGGAAAGAAAGGTGATTTAAGCCATTTTGAGCGTGGCATGGTTGTTGGTGCCAGACGGGCCGGTCTGAGTATTTCACAATCTGCTCAGTTACTGGGATTTTCACGCACAACCATTTCTATGGTTTACAAAGAATGGTGTGAAAAGGGAAAAACATCCAGTATGCGGCAGTCCTGTGGGCGAAAATGCCTTGTTGATGCTAGAGGTCAGAGGAGAATGGGCCGACTGATTCAAGCTGATAGAAGAGCAACTTTGACTGAAATAACCACTCGTTACAACCGAGGTATGCAGCAAAGCATTTGTGAAGCCACAACACGCACAACCTTGAGGCGGATGGGCTACAACAGCAGAAGACCCCACCGGGTACCACTCATCTCTACTAAAAATAGGAAAAAGAGGCTACAATTTGCAAGAGCTCACCAAAATTGGACAGTTGAAGACTGGAAAAATGTTGCCTGGTCTGATGAGTCTCGATTTCTGTTGAGACATTCAGATGGTAGAGTCAGAATTTGGCGTAAACAGAATGAGAACATGGATCCATCATGCCTTGTTACCACTGTGCAGGCTGGTGGTGGTGGTGTAATGGTGTGGGGGATGTTTTCTTGGCACACTTTAGGCCCCTTAGTGCCAATTGGGCATCGTTTAAATGCCACGGCCTACCTGAGCATTGTTTCTGACCATGTCCATCCCTTTATGGCCACCATGTACCCATCCTCTGATGGCTACTTCCAGCAGGATAATGCACCATGTCACAAAGCTCGAATCATTTCAAATTGGTTTCTTGAACATGACAATGAGTTCACTGTACTAAAATGGCCCCCACAGTCATCAGATCTCAACCCAATAGAGCATCTTTGGGATGTGGTGGAACGGGAGCTTCGTGCCCTGGATGTGCATCCCACAAATCTCCATCAACTGCAAGATGCTATCCTATCAATATGGGCCAACATTTCTAAAGAATGCTTTCAGCACCTTGTTGAATCAATGTCACGTAGAATTAAGGCAGTTCTGAAGGCGAAAGGGGGTCAAACACAGTATTAGTATGGTGTTCCTAATAATCCTTTAGGTGAGTGTATATATTTATATTTATTTATACATTTATAACCAAGTAGAATCAGCGTAGCTCACAGCGCCATCTGTGGGTGAAAATAATCACTACACGATTGCTCCTATAACCAGCAGGCTGCTGTATGTTGGTCGGGCTTTTTTGCAATGTATTTGCAAGTTGTTTTGAACGCGCTGTGAAACGGGAACAGAACACCAAAAACCGGGACTGTCCGTACATATTTTAAAGTACTGACATTAAACTTAAGAGTGGCAACAAACTGTGCAAGACAGACCCTATCAGATGGTTAAAATGAATGAATTTCTTTTAAAAACTCGAACCGCTGAAAGTAATACGCAAACTGACATTTACGTAAATAAGCACGGCAAGTAAAAATCGCACTATGGGTTTGCGAAACTTTATTGGGTTCATAAGTAAGCAATGGAAATCAAAACAAAACCAATAAATATTCAGTTCAAAGCCACTGGATTTTTACATTGGCAAATTAAGTTGTTGGACGTCTTCAGTTCTGGGATGGATCATTTTTACGTATTAAACTTGAATAAGAAAAATACATTAATATGTCTGAATCTGAACTGCAGTTACTCATTTTCCACTGAGCTTTCTATGTGGACGAACACTGTGATTAGCGCCGCTGAAGCTCATTGCCCTTCCTTATCCTGAGGCTGAAATACCCTTGAGAAGCTCCATCTGTCTCCTCTTGTCCTTTGCCCTGTTCACTGTCATTTTGAATAGCCGGCAGTACATCTCAATCGCAACAGGAGTGTCATCGTTTCCTGGCACTGGGTACGTGATGAGGCTGGGGTTACAATTAGAGTCCACAATCCCGACGGTGGGAATATTCATTTTGGCTGCGTCCCGGATCCCGACGTGCTGCTGGAAAACATTATTGAGCGTGGAGAAGAAGACGATGAGGTCTGGAAGTCTCACCCCAGGGCTGAACTGGATAGGGGCGTTGGTGAGCACTCCTCCCTTCCAGTAGCGCGTGTGAGCGTATTCTCCGCACTCCCTCGCCGTCGACTCCACCAGGTGCCCGAACTGCCGCCTGCGGCTCACGAAGAGGATGACCCCGCCGCGGTACGCCACGTGAGCCGTGAAGTTCAGCGCCTGCTGGAGGTGTTCTGCTGTCTGCTCCAGATCTATGATGTCAACATCCAGACGAGAGCCGAACACATACGGTTCCATCAGCCTAGAGAGAGAAACAAAGCTTAGTGATCTCAAATAAAGTTCAGATGATATATTTAACACAGTAGTGGCCAAAAGTAATGTCCAGTCTAAGAAAATTGGCAGATTATAAAGAAACGTGTTAAGATTGTGTTAGCATTAAGACATTATGAAGAACACATGCAAAATACAAGAGAGAACCAACAAAATATTAATAACCGATTATGATGTAGTCAATGTATGCTTTTTCCTGAGCTTTTTGTTTTTCTATGCATTTATTTTTTGCATAGTACAATAAACCTATTTTGCTAACCAAGTTTATTGTTTTGTTGTTCCTTCATATTTAAAAAAAATATAAAACATTTTCCTCATACTTGTAGGGTCATTAAAAACACTACTGTGTGTGTGTGTGTGTGTGTGTGTGTGTGTATATGTATATACACACACACACATACATACAGAAAAAAACAGTAATATTGAGAAATATTATTACAATTCTATTTTAATATACTTTAAAATATAACTTATTTCTGTCACGCAAAGCTGAATTTCTGAAGGATCATGTGACATGATGCTTCTTTCAAAACATTAAATATATTAATGTTTACAAACTTTTGACCGGTACTCTGTATATGTATGCATGTGTGTGTATATATATATATATACCCACACAAACACACTTACATATGTATAGTTGTGTATATATACATATAGATAGATATTTGAATTGTGTAACAAATTAATTTAAAACATTTTAAATAAACACAAATATTCCATGTAGTTTCCTCCAGTAATAGGTAATTTAAAAATAATGTATTATTATAATAATTTTAAGAATACCAAGTCATACTGAAAGACACTGCATGTGATTTACCCACCTGTGTCGGCAGCCTTTCTTGTGTCCGAGATGGACACGGGCCTCAAACAGGTCCTTTATGGTGAAGAGCTCAGACAAGCGGAAATAGTCTGGTTGAGTAAGTGGGAAGTTCTGGATTTTCTCTGTAGCAGCTGCATATGTAAGACTGCATATTAGTTATGAATAAATATATCTCGCACTCTCATTGTATGAGTCAAGTGTTTTTTTGTTTTTTTTTGTATAGGGCTTTTAAATATTGTTTTACAGCTTTACAGAAAACATATCAGGTACATATTTACATTTAAGTTCATACACCAAATAAGCTAAAGAGGAATCATTCTATATCGAGCTGCTATAATGCAAGATACATCACATCTGTATTAATTTATGGCATAGTGGTTAAACAATAAAGTGATGTAAAACGTGTTGACAAATTTTATTGTGGGAAACGCAAAGCAAAACCTATGAAAATTGTTATATTCCAAGGGTTTTCAATCTTTAGATGCCACGGACTCCCAAATATAATCATCCTCCTCTAAGACAACCATCCTAAAATTTAAAAGGTTGCTCTGTATTTTATATGTAAATAATTAATCAAATTATAGTGAAATTAGCTATATTTAATAGTTCACTTTAACCTAATATCTTTTGTATTTTAATCAATTGTTGTTATTTATTTACTTATATATTTTTAATCTAATCATTTCTTTTAATGTCATTAATTTTTAAAGTCACTGTATTTCCTCTAAAAATTTCCATCGACCCCCAGCACTCCCTTGTGTCTCCCAGTTTGAAAAGCCCTGTAATATACTATACACAGACAGAAATTGTGTATCTAGGTCGCTGGGTTTCATAATGATAATAAGAATCATAATCACCGGTGTCTCTCGTTGATTTGACTGCAGCTGCCGCGGAGCTGAACGTCTGTCCGTGACATGAGAACACGGCAGAGACCAACCGAGGTCTTCGGAGAACCTGCGTTACTGAAATCATCATACTCAATTCATTAAATGTTGGATTTTTTTTATTTTTTAACAAAAGTATCTTGCATGCATGGCTTCTCAGGTCACGTAGTAGTTTCACACGTAATTTATTGTGTCATTACAAATCACAAGCAAGATTACAAAGTAATTATATGTTAATAACTATTCTTATTTTAATATGGTTTACACAAACTTAAACTAGCATTACATAAAAACACGTTTTATTTCACCTCTAGTTAAGACGCCCGCTGCCATGTTTCCGCTCGAGCTCCGCCCACTGAGCTTGCGGGAAAGCGCAGAGGATTGTGGGTAGTGATGTTCCAAACAATACTTTGGTCTTATAAAAAACATTTGCGTTACACACCACATCGACTACAAGAGCCACAATGGCCCCGTGATTCGAAATGAACAAAAAAAAACTTTATTCAAAGAACCAGTGTCCTTTTGATTACAATGGACAATTTAAATGATGGAACTTAAAACGATAGATAAAACAAGAAAATAAAAACAAATATAAATCCAGAACTAAATAATGTGCTGCAACAATTACATTTTAAATATATAGATTTTTCTTCAATTTAAATGCAATTCTTACATTTGAAATATACTTCATATTACAATATTCTGTTGAACACGAGAACCTCCTTTTCATTATATTTTCCAGCGTCTTCAGTTTATCTGTAATAAAACAAAACATCATGGACAAGTTCCACTAATGCGTAACAACCAGAAAGCATCTAAATCATTTCTGTATGGAAGCCTATCACATTATCACAGTTCTATACACAAAAACATTTATCGTGTGAGCCATCAGTTGTTGTTTTATGTGTAATTTAGTGAACAATATGTCCTGTATTATCTAAGTAGTGTATTTACCTGGGCACACTGACCACAAACTGCAGCCTTCGTTTCACTGTTTTGCTGTCCTACAACACACACACACACACACACACACACACACACGTGCAAAACGCATAAAAACATGTTTTGCCCGATATTGCCATTTTTGCTTGGACATTTTGTCAGTGATTTGGTCGGAGACTTAACCACTTCAAAAACTCAACCATCACGTCTATACTGTATATTCCCTTACACGTAATCAGTGTATTAAATCAGTTTTACATCAGTGTGTGTGCAAGTAAATGCATGAATTTTGAATATAGTGTTTGTATGTACCTCTAGCTGCTTTTGAATGAGGAGGCGTCTGGTTTGGAATTTCAGACACCTCTCCTCCGTGTCCAGAGCGATATATGGGCTTAGTAAGATCCCTGGATCTATAGAGGTGGAGAGAGACCTGGAGCAAACAAAAGACACATATTTACACATACATATACACTGCAGTCTCTGCATCTGCAAATAACACCTTTGATTGCTGATACTACAAAATACAAAGCATGTTCTTTTTTAAAAACACTATTCGGTTTAGAGTTCCAAACTTCATTTATGCATTTTGCAAACACATCTGGATTCGTGTTATTTACTTTAGCATTACAGTGTAGAAGATGAAGCAAACAAATCTAGAATTTACATATTCAAGTAAAAACGAAACATTAAAAATGTACAAACATGCAAACTGTTTAAAACATAATTGGATAGCAGAAAGCACCTTTACTGTTAACATTTTATAAATCTATTTATAATATTGGTCTGATATATCATGCAACAAGTTCAACCAACACAGCATGTGGACACAATAATGCAACAAAAATTTGTATTACATTACATTCTTATGAAATCCCCCAATCTTCTTTTGTGAGTAAAAATTGACAGCCCATTCCTTTTTACGTCTTGATGAGTGTTTAATTACTTTAGAGTAAAAACATGAACATTTAGCAGGACAGAAATGTAAAAAATATATATATTTTGAATATTCGCTAGTCAGTTACACGATGTAGATATACTGTAGTTTATTTTTACATCGCAAGGAAACTGGAGTTTTTTTTTTTTGACAGATTATACAAGAGTGCGCACATAAACTGGCATTAGCTTTAGTTTCCTTGGACATCTGTGAGAAAGGAAGCAACTGTATAATAAGATATAGCAGAGATATAGCAAGATACTGATCATAAACATGTACGGGAACTCACAAGTTCATGCATGTTTGCACATTCACACGGTTAAGAACAATACAGCCTTGTGTCTCAAAGTCAATTTTTATTATACATCTTCAGAGATACAGTTTTGAGTTTATTTTCTCTGTGCAGAGCAGGGGACCAAAAAAGTTATTTTTTGCAAAATATTTATGAAAACTGGCAATGCCCAGCATAGTCAGCATGAGTCTTTACTTTCTTCTCTTCTATAAACAAAAATAAATAACATTCTTTTTACATAGGAAAACACCTACATATAATAAGCAACAGAAACAGGAACTAAGAAACAGGTGCAGAGAGAGAGAGAGAGAGGGAGAGGGGGCAGAGAGAGAGAGAGAGAGAGAGAGAGAGAGAGAGAGAGAGAGAGAGAGAGAGAGAGAGAGAGAGAGAGAGAGAGAGAGAGAGAGAGAGAGAGAGAGAGAGAGAGAGAGAGAGGTGTGACTTGACAATTGTGTTTTGATAAGTATGCAAACGTGCAAAAAGAGAAAGATGACTGAATATTGAAACATTGAGTGTTTCCTCCTTGTAATTTGCAGTCTGACATAAATCTCTGAATGTTTTAAGTCCAGTGGTACAAAAATAACCTAGTTATGACAAAAGAATATAAAGATTTCCTAACTAAATACAAAACAAAAAAAAAATGTTAAAAGGGCACATATCAAGGGAAAAATGCATTTGTTGAGGGCAAGTTAGTAATCCAAAGGGCAAAGGATACAATGCTACTGCCTTTTTCTGTAAAATTTTCATACCAAGTGAATGGCTGTATTTCATACACATTCTATATACATATTGTATGTAAACTCAAAGGGGCTCATTAAGAAACACAAGCAGAACAAATTTCTTGGTAAACTGTTTGTAGAAACTATTCTTGCGTAGA
This sequence comes from Rhinichthys klamathensis goyatoka, assembly GCF_029890125.1. Lineage (NCBI taxonomy): Eukaryota > Metazoa > Chordata > Actinopteri > Cypriniformes > Leuciscidae > Rhinichthys > Rhinichthys klamathensis. Next base: position 54,921 of record NW_026606873.1, read on the forward strand.
TTATCACATTAAACTGAATAGAACAATTTACACAAGTAGGGCTTCATTGACTATTTTAACAGAAATTCATTTAGCCTGTGTTTCACAAACGAGGCCTATTTTAGTCCTTCACTGTTGCACCGAGGATATTTTCCTCAATAAGAATCCTCAGGGAACATCTTAATGTTACTAAGAGAGGCGACTTCCCTCTCAGAGGTCAGAGGTCAAAATTATGTCGTTCTATTGTGGATGAATTACTCTGAAACATATCAAAATATTTACAAAAAATGTTGTAGTTCTTAAGAACCATTGCAAAATGTATAACAAATGAATATGCATTGATGCACACTAAAACAATTTCATTCTCTTGGCTTCTACATTCTGCAGTCCTTTTTACAAGTTTAGAAGATGGAATTAGCACAGTTTTATTTACTTTTCAGCCATGTTTTTCTAGGAATTTTTTTTTTTCCTATGGATGGGGGAGTTTTTGGACCTGTGGAACTCTTATGTAAACTCACCGATTATATTTTCATCTTTTCATAAACCTTTGGTTTTTCATAATTATTTTTCGTAGTCACAATTTCAAAACAATAAGTTTGTAAAGCAGTTTTCATTCAGAAATGCTGCAGCTGCTGCAGAGAAAAAAACAACAAAAACAATAAAAAAAGTTTAATCTCACTTTATGACATGTCTGCTTTTAAATATATTTATAAATGTACAAACATACAAAAAATGATGTGGTACACTCAAACAAGTCTTACGTGACGTCCCTTGGAACCTAAATAATACAGTACAAAAAGACAAAAATTTTGAAATGCAGGATGAGACGCTGCAGTCCGTCAGGCTAAATGCTGAAAATAAAACACAACTAACGCTTAAAGCCGAAGGAAAATTTCGGCTGTATGGTTGGGAATCTTGCAGAACACCTGTGGATCAGATATGGATCCATAATTCCGCCCAAACCAATGACCAAAACTCTCATTAATCCTTCTAATTAAAGACCACAACAATTTGATGAAGTCTTTCATATCTTAGATGGAACAAAAGCATGGATTGGTACTGGGCTTTTGGCGACCATGTTCCCTCAACTGATATGTGTGTGTGTTCGGAGAGGACTAGTACTCACTGAGTAGTGGGCTGATTCCTCCTGTCTTTTGCCTTCTGATCTTTCCTTTCCTCATCTGACTCTACATCTGTCTCATCAACACATTTCTCTTCCTCATCTTCCTGCTTTTTCTCTTCCTTGCTAACACTTTCTCCCTCCCTTTGTTTTTCTCCTAAGCTTGCAGTGGATTCTGTCGACTCAGCTTGGATGCCCTGCAGTTTTGTCTTTGCTGAGAGTGATGGGAAAGCACTCTGGTCCCGTTGTACCTGGATTACTTCATTGCCCAGGTGGGGCTGCGGTACAGGTGAGGGCTGGCACAGATGTGAGGTGGCGGGGGATAAGTGTAGTCTATCGGAGAGGTGTCTTTCCCTTTTCAGGCGGTTATGCAAGTAAAGTCCCTCTGTCCTGCCCCCCGGGGGTGCTGAGGTCGAGAGGTCACCAGTGATGACGGCAGGGTTATCTGCAGGGGAACTAATTTGAGGTTTCGAAAGAGGTGAGGGACAAAGAGAGCTAATGACATCCTTTAAAGGTATCCTAGTGGCTGATCTACTGTGGCGGCTGACAGGAACTTCACTACAGTCTGCCGAGGAAGGGTCCTTGACGTCGCTCATTCTGCTGTTAACGGGCCTCAACAGGAACAAGTTTTGGTGTTGATGACCTGATGAAGGGGGCGCTTCTGACCTCACAGAGGGTGTTGTGAAGGAGTTGGGTTTGATGCCTTGACTTGTCGGACTGTCCTTTCCTGTCTGGGAGCTGCCGTTCTTTGGATCTCTTGGGGTCGAGATCTCAAATGTTTGACTTTCAGTCCTCCTGAAACCCATAATGCAATTGCTGCCTGGTGTCAGGACTGGTCCGTTGTTGAGTTCTGCAGGTGCATCCATGGGTCTTGTGGGTGTGGCTATGGTTTCACTTTTACTACCAGAGGTTGACGTTGAAGCAGACACTGGAGTTTCAATAAGAGTCTTTTCAATTTCTGTTTTAACATCAAACTCTGCAGTTGAGGTCAAAGAGTTTACGGCCTCTTCCTGTTTGATGTTTGCAGCGAGAGGTGCGGACACCTTGGCCCTTTCAGCTAGAAATCTCCTGATCTCTTGCTCAATGCTATCATCGCTGTCAACAGAACTGTCATTATCTTCAGCATGTGGACTGGAAGAAGGTATGTCCCCCTCTGTGGCCTTGGGAACCCCATCATTCCCGGTCACTTTGTCGGTTTGTGCAGGGCTTCTAGATTGTTTGATGTTCTGGACTTCTGATTTTCCTTTAACAGCTTTGCTTTTAGAACCCTTGTCGGTTTTAGCCTGAACGTTCAGTGTTTCTTTGCCACCTTTCAAGATGCCAGACTTAACAAGCTTGGCAGTTGGGATACTCTTCTGGTCGGAGAAAGGTTTCTGTTTTTTCATGACATCCAAAGACGATGCCTCTGAATGTCTGGCATTTTTTCTCGACTTCATATCCCTCACTTTCTTTTTGACTTTTTTCTTTGTCTTAAGCAAGTCCTTAATTGCAGCATCTAAGTCCTCATCACTGTCCAGGGAGCTGCTTTTGTCACTGCTGTCGTTTCTCTCAGAGCCAATCACAGTCTTTGGGCTGGACGTACTGTAAGTGGAACCTTTGTCTTTGGGTTCACTAACATCCGGATCCTTGCAAGGTGGGGAGTTCTGCTTCGGTTTGCTATTTTTTATGGTGGTTAGACTGCTTGAATGTGATGTCACAGTGGGAATGATAGAAAGGTCAGATCTGGTGGAGTCACTATGAATCAGAGGTGTCCCTGGGGGCTCCTCTTTAACATTTAATACCAAGTCACCATCTCTGTCAAGTTTGCTTTGTTCCTCTTTAAACTTGCGTTTTTTTGACAGGGAGAGCCTGGCTGCTTTATTCGGCTGGGTTTCCTTCGTCGTCTTCTTCGGCTCCTTGCTTGCTGTGGAATCTCCAGAAGCTGGTGGAGGTGCACCTGGTGTTATCGGAAGCTCTTTGTTCATTTTTGCTTTATGCTCCAAAAATTCCCTAATCTCTTGTTCAATTCCATCCTCACTGTCAACGGAGCTCTCATCACTTTTATTTTCAGATGGTGCAACAATGGAGAATGGTGGAGTCTGCAGCAAATTTGTGTTAGCAATGCTTAAGTTGGACTCAAACACCTCGGACATGACAGTTTTGGAGATGTCTAGAATGGCTTCTGCACACATCAGCTCAGCAGTGTTGACCTTCAGGCTGGAGTGGATCTGATGTTCTGTGTGGGTTTGTTTTGGGTTTGAAGGGGGAGGTGTAAACCCTTTAACTTTAGAGCCCTGGGATGTACACTTATTCAAACAGTGGCTTACGGCCAATAGTGTAGGGAGATTAGACTTCTTGGTGATCAGTTTCTTCTTCTTGTTATTCTTCTTCGACAGCGCTTTGAGTGGCTGAGTGCTTATGCGTTCGGGAGAAATGACGGATGGTTTGCTACGTTGCACAGGCAGGAGTTGGGGAGGTTTGAGAGGACTCTTTTTTTTCTTCTCCTTGTGTTTATCTTCTTGGAAGCGACGGATGGCTTCCTCAATACCTTCATCACTGCTCGAATCAGAGTCCTCCCTTTGTCGTGAAGGTCTCTGGACATCTTTGTCACTTTCCTGTTTTTCTCTTTTCTCCTGCTGGAATCTCTGAATCTCTTCTTCGATTCCATCATCGCTGCTTGAATCGAGCAATTCCTCTTCCTCTTTGATGACAAGACGAGGTGGAGTTCTGTCCATCTCGGAAGACGAGGAAGATCCTTTCTTTGCTCTGGGTAGAGGAAGACTTTTTACAGGCAAAACTTTACTTGAGTCAGCTTTCTTAAAGGGATTTTCTTTGCTTAGCTTCTTCTTGATGACTTTCTTCTTTAATGCCAGCGTCCCACTCAAGGCTTTCTGGATATGATTGCTAGCGGTTAACACTTTGGCACTACTGGAATGTGTGTGTTGTTTAGCAGCATCTGGGACAGTTGGTTCTCTCCGTGGAAGTTTGGGCGCTGGGGGCGAACTTGTCACCATATCCCCTTTGCGTTTGTGGTCCACCTTCTCCTTTAAATACTCTTGAATAGCTTCCTCAATGCCCCTGTCCACAGAATCGTCACTATCTGAATCATCGCCAGTATCAACCATGGCGGACTGTAGCTTAGTGTCGGGCCCTGCTCGCCGGGATCTCGTCGCAGTGTCCATACATCGCAATTGACCCTTGTAGCCAGCCTCATGGCTGGAATGAGCAGCCTTTTCGGTCTGCCCGTTTTCACTCATGTCCGAAGACTGGGTGCTGTGAAGGCTCTCTATAATCATCTGGATCTTCTGTGGGATGGGGGTGCCGCTAACAGAGGCAAGGTCGCTGTCGGACGCACTGTCATTGAAAAAGAGAGGCAGGCTGCAGCTCTTACTGGACCTCCATTCCGAGTGAATAGCCACCACCGGAGGAACCGTCTTCAGGAACATTCTAGAAGATCGGAATGGAAGGGATGTAGGTGCATGGGGAATCTCCACCGGTGATCTTCACATTCTAAAATGGGAGAAACAGATTTCTTAATTTCAACAACATTATTTACTTCTAAAACATAACATGACAATGTAAGCAGAGTGCTATATAAAAGATCACCTTTAAACTTATAAGGTTTCATTTGTCAAAAATATTAACAGTATGAGGTTCCAGAGAGTTGTAAAATTGTCACTTTTAACTGCTTAGAAATAAGCTACAGGCAGGGCCATAGCCATCATTTCAATCAACATTCACATGATCACTAATGGACTATAATTTGATTTGATCAGGTTAATGGACGTTAACTGACGGAACTGGTATCATGTAATACAGCAGATTATCTTCTCAAATACGTACACAGTCTGTTAATATTTTTGTAATTAGCTTTATGTATTCATTTTTTTTTTTGACAGGGACTTTCCAGGACTTTCAAGTACTTTTCAAGCAATATAATCAGAGATCTCACTTATCAAACATTATCTTTATTATCTTTCAAATTCTAAAAAAGGTAAACAGATAAATAAAATTATACTAATAAAACAAAATGGTACAAATAAAGTGCAGCACATTGCAAATCATGCAATGACTTTGGCAACTTTAAGTATGGGAACATAAACAAAGCCCTAGAACTTTCAGTGCATAGAAGAGCAAATAGAAAGTGTGGATAATCTTCTTACATGATTCTTTCATAAAAGATGTAATAACTGCAATTATTGTGCAAGCCAGAACAGGTGTTTCAGTGACATATAGGCCTAATGCAAAGAAAAATGACAAACACAATTCTGAATGATATTAATCTTTTACATAGTTATTATTATTAATATTACGTTTTATAATAGTGACACTTTCTGCAAAGGAGCTGTTGTTAGACACATTTTGTTTAAATGAGCCAAGAGCTGTCAGTGTGTTATGTTGTACTTAAAGCTTACTGACTAGTCGTTCAAATCACAACGTTTACAAAAGAGAACATTTTATTCAGTGGTATTTGAGTTAAAATGAGTGAAGGAAATGTTCTATTTATATTTAATTTGTTTTTATTTTATAGTTAAAAACCAATTATGAGAATTATTTCGTTTACAACGCCTCCTAAAAATGCTGTGTAAAATGTACTTGTGCTTTGTTACACTGTTACCTTTGAGGGGAATGAATACAGCAATAACATTTCTTATTTTAAATATTTATTTATCGAAAGTAGCCTAGTAAGCCAACTAAAAGAATCACGAATGCAACCGTTAATGAACCAGAATCGTTAAGAGGAATCACAATGGCAATATTATTGCTAATTTTGTAGGCGCATATGCTACACACCACGATCCCGAGCAGCGCAATAGCCGAGGCCCCTCCACCGCCTTCAACTGCTTCATCTCCCGAGACAATAAACTCTCGTAAGTTATGAAAAAATAACTCCCTCCACTATGATGTTACAATAAAACTCCCGCCAAATAGAGACATTGTATCTCTTTTACACTTCCGTACGAGAAACTTGTAGTGTGTTTTGCCGTCAAAGCTCCGTCTCACCGGCGCTGTCCCTGCGCGCATCTCGCGGCTCTGCCTGCACCCGAGACCGGGGAGCGGAGCTAAGAGACACCGTAGAGGAACCAGCGTCTTCCGCCTGCCGGCCACGGTGTCTCCGGCAGTGTTTACAGTCGTTTAGTGTCAAAAGAAGGTCCGTTAGATGGAAGATCGGGGGTCGTCCGTCTAAATTGGACTATTAATAAAGCAGCCCCCCTAAAATGTAGTAAAGAGAGGGAAGGAGGAAAGCTAAAGTTCGCCTTGATATGTTTGCGGTGAGACGCTCGCGGGGCCTCTTCACTTCTCGCCGGTTCATTTAGCAAAACCCTCTTTGTATGGTGTCTCTCTAACGTAAAACATCACAGTGGTAACAGCCCACTTCATACAAGCGACAGATAACGGGATGAGACTCACCTTACGACTGATGAACAGCTGTTGCGTTTATCGTCCAGTGTAGCAGATCCACCTTTTGTAATTCTTAACACATTTTTTGGAGTGTCCACATACGGGAGCGGGCGCGCGCAGCTGTCTCGTGCACCCCTTCTGCCTTCCGACTTACCTTCAGAAATCACTTAAAGACACAGTACTGCTGAACAGACTGAATTTGTGTTGTGAAATGAATGATGTAGCCATATATATTGTGACTATGAATTTATTTTCCAAACATAAGCTATTTTTTATTTACTGAATGATGACGAAAAAGCAGCCAACAACAGGTGTCCAATATAGGCTACTGGACATGAAAAGCATCCCAGAATATATAACGTTGCTTAAGAAGAGAATGTGCATGTCAGGACAAAAAAAAAAAGGGTCAAATGTTAATGATTTTAAATATTTTAAGTCACTGTGTGGTTTTAGGGACTATTCAAAAGTGTGGAAAATAGTTTTTATTTGACAATGGTTGACTGAAAGGTTGTTAAATGACACCACTGTGCAAACCTTCCCTATATATATAGTGTTGAATGTGCAGCATAAAATAGAATTATAATTAAAGATTACAAAGGAACATGAATTTAAAAAAAAATGTGCATGGATAAATCATTTATAATAAGTAGCCTACTGCTGCAATATTCCATACAAAAATTTCATATTTTGGCTATTCATGGTTATGATTAATTTACTGGTCAACATGTCTATTACGTTTATAATCATACTTTAATGATTTTAATTAGCGAATGATCTCAGCATTATTCTCATTAGAATTGGGCAGGCAAATAAGATAAATGGTCCATGAGATGAAGTTGTAGGCTATATTGTGTGGATCACTTCAGTCCTGCAGAACATCTTTAAATCATTTAAAAAATATCCCATGGCATATTTTTTCATCTTGATTTTTATTTTTAATTTGTTTCTTAACTCTAAAAAAGATGGTTCTTAAAAGGTTCTTTACATGTGGTCACAGTTCTTTCATCGTCCTGAAGAACTCTTTATATGCTGAAATGTCTCTTTCTGTTAGAGTTTAGGGTTCTTTATTCCCGCCTTTTTGTTTTTCAAATCCCTAAAAGCCTCCTCATTACTGATTTTCTGGAGCTCAGCTATACTACAGTTACACAGACTGTCAACATACTCTCACAGGTAAATGATTTCTTTCTTAAAATGTCTATAAATTATAACTTTAAAAATTGTAACAATCATTTCCTAACAATCATGTCTTTTTCTCTTTTTAGTTTAACAGAACATGTAAGTGTGAGCATCTCTGTTCAGTTAAGGATACTAATCTTCTCTTCTTCACAAAGTAAGTAACAGAGGAATGTGTAATCAGAGGAAATAGAGGAATTTATAATACATATTGTTTGATTTTTTTTTTAATTATGACTTTGTGTCTAAACATACCCAGTCACAAAAGCAAAAAAAAATTAAAGCTATATCCTTTTAACATGCAACTGTCCATTTTGTGCAAATTTTGGTCTTCATTAACATAATTGTTTTTACATAATCAAATGGAAGAGACACAATGTAACTCTAAACTCAATTGTGTATTTCAGAATCTGTCACGTATCATAACCTCATCGTCTGCAGAGAGAAACTGCCTCTCAGAATACACACATAATGAAGAACGTACAGTAAGACATCATAGGGGATTGTGAATATATTTCACTGGAACTTGGTCTTTACTAATCTATATCGTGTTCAATCAATGTCAATTGTTATTTATTAATGTATTCAGCTAACCTCTGTTGTAAGAGCACTATCATTTTTGCTACAAATAAAAAAACAAACAATATTAATACATAATTTCTAAAAAATTATATTAATAATAGTAATATTATTAATAATTTGAAGATACTGATATACTAATATTAATGAAAATACATATTGTTGAAAAGGTTATTTATAACACCATTAAAGTCCTATAGCACTTTCAAAGCATGGTTCTTTATGGAACCTTATAAAACGGGTTCTATTTGGCACCAAAAAGGGTTCTGCTATTGTTACAAGCTGAAGAACCCTATTTGGTACTGTTAAGAACCATTTTTCTTAAGAGTGTTGTCAAATTGCTTACTTAAAATGAGCTAAAGCAACACCATTGCTATACATTTTGTCTTAACTTAATTTGATTTATATGTTTTTGATCAAGACGAGAAAAGGGGGAGAGTTGATAGGATAGTGTATAATGTTCAATTATTTTGGAATTTGTAGAACCATTGAAATTACACTGGATTATCATTGTGGAGAAGAGTGGAGGAGACTGATATAATTAATATCATAAATGCTTAGCTGAAGGAGCATGTTAACATTTTAGATCCTAATGTCTGCTATTGCTGAGTTTTTTAACTAGCCAGTAGATCCTTATAGTTCAGTTGTGTGACACTAATTGGATGAATACATATATGAAATCAAATGCCTGAATCATGTCAGGGAGCCATATAATATTCACTTTGAAACTACTTAATTGGGTCACTTAAAATGACTTAATTCCATGATGTCGCAGTTACATGAACAAATTATGTTTATTTAACTTAATTGATTCACGTGGGACCGATATACAAGATTAAATCACTTAAATCCAAACACTTTTTTTTCAGTGAATGATGTTGTTATGGACACTATTCAAAGAAGAGTTATTTTCGTATTATTTATATATGCTAGTGCTGCTATTTATACTTTTTTGGTAACACTTTATTTTACAGTGTCCTTGTTACACTCGTTACATGTAACTATACTGTATAATAAATTATGCACAATTACATCTAACTAACCCTAAACCAAACCCTAACCCTATATATTCATTATTATTACACTTAAATGCATAATTACACTGTAACACTAGTGTGTTGTAACACAACCTTTACTAGTGTAACCTTTTTTATTAGCTTTTAGTTTTATATTTTCAAGTATTTCATTATTTTTATTATGTCCTTTTGTCATTTTTATTAGGTTTTGTTTTTTAAATATTAGCCTACTTAGTTTTAATAATTTTTATTTTAGTTGCAGTTCAGTTTCAGGATTTATTTATTTTCAGTAAGTAATTTTAGTGCTTCAAATTTAAATGGAAATTGGCAACTAATTTAAATAAGTTTAGGGTTTTCATCTAAAATGTATATTTTATTTCAGTTATATTATGTAAAGTTTTTTGTTTAAAACTACAACCAAATTTAAATAAAGAATCGATACATCATCAATCCTTCATCCGTGTGTTTGTCTTACCCTGATTCATGGTGAGTCTAATATAACTGAGTTTGGTGAGTATATGGTGAGTTTATATTTTAGACTTGTAGGGATATATATATGTACTGTATATACACTGAACAAAATTATAAATGCAACACTTTTGTTTTTGCGCCCATTTTTCATGAGCTGAACTCAAAGATCTAAGACTTTTTCTATGCACACAAAAGGCCTATTTCTCTCAAATACTGTTCACAAATCTGTCTAAATCTGTGTTAGTGAGCACTTCTCCTTTGCCGAGATAATCCATCCACCTCACAGGTGTGGCATATCAAGATGCTGATTCGACAGCAGGATTATTGCACAGGTGTGCCTTAGGCTGGCCACAATAAAAGGCCACTCTAAAATGTGCAGTTTTACTGTATTGGGGGGTCCAAAAAAAAAAAGGTTGTTGATTGTGGCCTGTGGAATGTTGGTCCACTCCTCTTCAATGGCTGTGCGAAGTTGCTGGATATTGACAGGACCTGTCGTATATGCTGATCCAGAGCATCCCAAACACATTCATTCATGTGACTGCAGGAATGTCCACCAGAGCTGTTGCCCGTGAATTGAATGTTCAAAGGCGTTTCAGAGAATTTGGCAGTACATCCAACCGCCCTCACAACCGCAGACCACGTGTAACCACACCAGCCCAGAACCTCCACATCCAGCATCTTTACCTCCAAGATCGTCTGAGACCAGCCAATCAACAATCTGTTTGCATAACCAAAGAATTTCTGCACAAACTGTCAGAAACCGTCTCAGGGAAGCTCATCTGCATGCTCGTTGTCCTCATCGGGGTCTCGACCTGACTGCAGTTCGTCGTCGTAAGCAACTTGTTATGGACAACGAACACAGGTGCATTTTATTGATGGCATTTTGAATGCACAGAGATACCGTGACGAGATCCTGAGGCTCATTGTTGTGCCATTCATCCACGACCATCACCTCATGTTGCAGCATGATAATGCACGGCCCCATGTTGCAAGGATCTGTACACAATTCCAGGAAGCTGAATATCGGCTTACTCACGGACATGTCACCCATTAATCACACAGCCATTGAAGAGGAGTGGACCAACATTCCACAGGCCACAATCAACAACCTGATGCCAACAACTCTATGCGAAGGATATGTGTTGCACTGCGTGAGGCAAATGGTGGTCACACCAGATACTGACTGGTTTTCGAACCATTTTAGCCACATTTTAGAGTGGCCTTTTATTGTGGCCAGCCTAAGGCACACCTGTGCAATAATCCTGCTGTCTAATCAGCATCTTAAAATGCCACACCTGTAGGCTATGTTCTGTCTCGCATGCGCAGCTCTAGATTCTAGGAGATTTGAACTAATTTACGTGTCATGCTGTTGTATCAGTCAGATCAGCGTAGCACTCAATAATCGGGACAAGAGAGGTCCCGATCGGGACAAATAAATTAGGCCCAAAAATCGGGACGTCCCGGCTAATTCGGGACAGTGGCAACCCTACACACCTGTGAGGTGGATGGATTATCTCGGCAAAGGAGAAGTGCTCACTAACACAGATTTAGACAGATTTGTGAACAATATTTGAGAGAAATAGGCCTTTTGTGTACATAGAAAACGTCTTAGATCTTTGAGTTCAGCTCATGAAAAATGGGCGCAAAAACAAAAGTGTTGTGCTAATAATTTTGTTCACTGTATATTAGTTTTTATAGTTTTATAAATGTATTAATATTAATAACCCTGCTACAAAACAGACAATTTCCATTTTGATCTGTATCAATTTTTTACCGGTAAAGCTTATTCATTTATGTTTAGGGTAAAGAATAAAATTTAACATCTTGAGTCTCCCTGTTTTCCGATGAGATTCTTTGCCTTTTCCTTTCATAACTGCTTATGTTGTGTATTAATAATTAGTAACTAATTCAATTCTATATTCATTGACACTTTGTTTGTAAAGCTAACAGTCAAATTCACAATAAATTCTCTGAAATTGTTCATTCCTGAGAGTAAATTGAACATAAGGGATGAGGATGTAATGAGACTGAATGCAGTTTCTTTTATTGATCACAATCGTTATGAATAAGGTTTAGCAGTGCTATTGTTTGGGATTATTGTGTGGATGTTTTAGCAGTCTTTGGACACATGGTGGCGCTGTTTACTAGTGTGAGAATCAAGGCACACTGGCTGTTTTCGAAAATGCCAGAAAAGGATTAGCTGATTTGGTATGTTTTGTTGTATGTTTGGAGTTTCTGAATGCTTTTCTCAATCTTTACTCAGAACTAACTTCACTTCTCTTCGTCATTTTTTTAGTTCAAACTTTTGCCTTAGCAGAGTAACCACAGGTTCCGCCCCCCCTAATGTATCTATTGTTTTATGATCTAAGAAGTTTAATATGTAATGGCAAAGTCTGGACTTGTGTCTGTTTCAGTGTAAAAGTGGGATCTTGCATGGTGTGCATCATGAAGAAGACAGCATTTTGTAGGTGTGGGTGGGAAAGAGATGGAGACAGAATGGGTGTGATTTTCAGATTGATTTGGCGGATGATTCAGATGTGTTTCGCTGTCATTATAATTTTTAGCTGCTGTCTCTCCTCGTCTGCCTATAACACCTACACAGACCCAGACACACTGTCTCTTGTCTCCTCATTTCTCTCTGATCATTTTGACTGGGTTATTTAGGGCTGTATATGTGGCTTTATACGTTTGCAGCACCTTCAGCAAATTCAAGATTTCCTGGCGGATGACTGACATTTGAACTGAATTTATTAACGAAGCACACAAATAAATCTGACCTAATATACGCATAAATTATAATGTACTCTTAATCCTCTGATGCATGAATTATGACAACCTGAGTCAGGATTTTTTCCCCCTGTGTTTTTATTGTCCTCCAGGCATAAAAAAAACACAATTAACCTCTGCATGCTTTTGAGCGTTAGAACTTGAAAATTAAAAATGCAGATAAATTATGTTTAAAAAACACATTAATATTTGTATGCTGTTTAGGCCTATGGCAAAAAACAACAACAATCTGGAACTGTATAGCTTATACAGTTTATAGAAACATTTCTATAGAGGTGTCCCACTGCAGGTCACAATAGAACTATAAGGCTACTTCTTTTTTTTTTTCTTCTTTTTTTCTTTTTTTTTACAGTGAATACCCTGCATGATAAACAATAAAGCGCAAGCTCCAGTCTATCTGGTTTCATGAAACCATTCAGGCTCGGAGTCAGACAGCACTTCTCCTCCATCAAGGGCGTAGATTTGGTTTGAACATTGGGGGGGTTGTAATGTTTAATATATTTTAAAAAACTTGCCTTGACAGATCACGTGTGCTCCACTGACTTCACTCCTATTGGTTGTCGCTCCCGAAAGTCGCTCTTCATTTGCATAGAGTTAAACATATCTCAACTTTGTCGCATCGCTAGACATGTCTACAACATCCTGTTGCCAACAGTCACTGTTGCTCGTGTCACTGGAAATCGCCAACTCTCTTTTGAAATAAATCGGATCGTGACGCTGGTAGTGTGAACGCAGCTAGTGGATGCAGTTACACCATTGAAACCAGATCACTTAAAAGAAAGTGAGAATGTTTTCACGGTAATGCCATAAGAACCACTTTTGGTTCCTCAAAGAACCTTTCAGTGAACAGTTCTTAAAACAACCTTTTTTTTTCTCAGTTTGAAGAACATTTTAATAACCCAAAAGAACACCTTTCCTCTATAAAGAACCTTTTGTGCAATGGAAAGGTTCCATGGATGTTAAAGGTAAAACATGGTTAATTTTTTCTAAGGGTGAACAACTTACAAAAGCCATTGCCCTGTCCAAATACCCACACTTGCAGTCTTTGCACTTGAACAATTGTCTACTACTTACATGACGTATTTCCTGTATTTTGCCCAAGTGTTCAAGTAGGCGTGAAGACTGCAAGTGTGTGTTTTTGATTTTGACACTTATTGCAAAAAGTCCAAGTGTTTACAGAGCTTTATTTATTTTCATTACTTCTAAATGTCTGTTCATTAGTCCCTATGTACAGTAACTAGTTTCATTTTAAGATTGTGGTGCTTCTAATTAATCTAAATTCACCACCCTGTGTTGAAAATCAATCTTTTAATGTTGTTTATATGTCTATGTGGTGGTTTTTAATATGCTTTAAGACAAACCATGTGCAAATTCACAAGTCAACAGTAAGTCATGAGTATTTTCTCCTTAAAACTGCAGTGAACCAAAGACAGTCTCAAAAACGCGTTTTTTTCGCTGGTGTTTCTTGCATCACAAACTACTTTGCAATCAGGTCAACGTGTGATCGCCAACGAGTGGATCTCTGAGGTGGAGTGAGTGGGTGGAGGCGGGGCTAATTTACATATTCATAGAACAGCGTATACTAAATGAGGCGAGGGTGTACTGTAGAGTTACATCAAGCTATTTTAAGGCATGAGGAAATTTATTATCGTTTAAAAAACGTTTAAATATGTCATTTTGGTGATCAAAGATGAGTTTTATTGACTACAGGGGGACTTTGAGTGATAAAAAGCAGTTGCAGATGTTGTACAAAATACATATAGCCGACTCATCTTTGCACCAATAAAAGTGCAACACTTTATGTTTTACTACCAAGTTAAATGTAATATCTAATTAATTTAACTTACAGTGGAATGTTTTCGCATCTCTCAATTTCGGGGCATGCAACATGCATGATGGGATACGCTTAGCCTAGAATATCGCTCCGAAGCCGTATTGAAGATAGTGTGGGTTTAGTGTGCATTCAGGGCACCGTGCTTTGGCAGTTTTAGGACATGGGACAGTCTTGCACACTTACTTCCTGTCACGGACACGTGCTCTCAAGTGGCCAAGATCACAAGTGTGGGTATTTGGACTGGGCTTACAAACACTATCAACACTAATGTTGGCTATCAGGCCAAATAGCTCTGCCCTTTGTTTAAATCAGCAACAACATAAAACTGTTAATAGAAAACACAACTACAAATAATAAGACATACTTACAAGTTGTGATCCACAAACAACAGATTGTCCCGACAAAGTGGGAACTGCTGAATTTCAGGAGAAGCTTTTGTGCATAGCCTGCATTGTACTCCCTGGAAGTTTCTGGAAGCTCTTCTCCGTAAAATAAAGATAAACGTTGGAGTTATAATGTTCAGGAAGAGTGTTTAAAATCAAACAAACAAATGAGTTTTGGAAAAGGGGTGGAAAAAAACAGTGTCTCTTTGACATAGCAGCACAACCAGGACTCGTCCCCTTGTTTGCGTATTCCATGGGCAGGGATTATTTAAATGAGTATGTACAAATGAGTCGTTCGTTGTAGTTCTTGGAAAGTGAATTCTGTTAAATAAAATCTCCCTTTGAAGTGGACTTTGAGCTTTGTAACCTTGCAGATCTTTTTTTATGGTCAAACAGCAACATTACACACTAACTAAAGTTAAAAAAAGTAAGCATAACAGGACCCCTTTAAAGGTTCTTCATGGAACCATCAATGGCAATAAAGAACCTTGTCACTGGACTAAAATTGCATTTTACTAATGGAGATATAGTAACCAGGTTGTCAAAACACAGATAAAATGGATTAAATTATGATGTGAAGTGTATCAAAATGATACAACATTATTCTTCAACATTATTTTGTAAGGAAATATAGTTATGCACAACTATGAAATGTATTTCAAGTAGAGCTGCACGATTAATCGTTAAAAGATCTTGATTCAAACACCCACGCAATCTCATTCCTAAATGACAATGATTCACCCGTGTGTATTAAACCTTTGACAAAATCACACCTGAACATTTAAATATGCATTTGTGTTGGCGCTGAGCCAGAGAGAGCAGATGTCATGTAGACCTACAGGCATGAAACCACTTCAAAAACATTCTTTTCAGCCACACAGTAGGCCTATGGTAATTTACAAATATATCACAGAAGTACTGGGTTTATAGTTTGGATAAAAACACTGATGTATATGGTCAGTCACCATTCACTTTTACTGGATGGAAAAGAGCAGCTTGGACAGTCTGCAGAATAACTCCTTTTGAGCTCCACGAAAGAAAGACACAACACAACTAATATGGTTTATTAGATGGGTTTTCTTATGAGAGATATTCTTCATCAAAGAAAGAAAATTGTCCCAACCAGCCCCGGTCTGTCACACTGTATCTGAATGTCAATCAGTGAAACAAATGAGAGAGGAAGAGAGACGTTTAAGCAGAAAGATGGAAGTGATGAGTATTTAAATGAATATGTTAGTATTCAAGTGAGGTGTAAGAGTGAGAGAAATTGAAGGAAATTGCCCGGGAGCATCATTACCAATGATTTAGTGAATATAAGAAAAGAGTGGAAAGTGAATGATTGGGAGGGAAAGAAAATAAGCAATGTCCAATGAACGAAATCAGATATGTACCGCTAAACAAGTTTGTTTCCCTGTGGTTCGAGCTGCCAATTTCCTCTGATGAAATATAAGCCAAAGTTTTCAACGGCGGCAGATTTATCTTGCTGATAATTGTCTTTTAGATTATGGATGTTTTTGGAGTGATTTATTGCTGGCAGAACGTCCCTGTAACAAGGGCACCTTTAACTCAGCAGAGATTTTTGTTAATATGCCTTTTGAATAAATTAATCTATGTGTGTGTTTGACCCTGCAGTAGGGCAAACACACACACACACACACACACACACACACGGCTTAATCAAAGCCAACTTTGTAATGATGTTTGTCTTTGCCCCCAAAGTTTTTGTTTTGTTCAGACTAACTTCAAAACACACACACACAACTTTTACTTTGTCCCCTTGAACAGACTTTGTCCTCCCCTGAATATACACACCTAAAATACGGGAATGTCTATTTTAACAGAGTACACTCTTAAAATAGAGATTCTTTATTGGCATCTGGTTCCATGAAAAAATGTGAAACATCCATGCAACATTTCCATTGCAGAAAAGTTTATTTATAAACAGGTTCTTTAGATTATTAAAATGTAAAAAAGAAGAAGAACTGTTCACTGAAAGGTTCTTTAGGGAACAAAAAAATGGTTATTTTATGGCATCACTGCAAAAAAAAAACCACAAAAAAACTTTGGAACCTTTATTTTTCAGGGTGTACAATAGGCCTATTTTGCAGGCTGTAGTTATAGGCTTACTCCCAGAGTAAAATAAATGAAAAGTCTTATGATCCCACAAGTAATCGAAGATAGTTGGAATCACTTTCAGAGAGATTTTTTTCTAGCTGATGAACAATAAAAACATCAACAGCCAATCAGAATCAAGCGTTTAGTATTGTTTGTCTCTGTGGTGTTTTTAATATTCAAACAATGGGCAAACTCATAAGGCCGGATTCACATATAGCGCCTAAAATCGCGTGGAAAACGCTGGGCGCGCCGCATTCTCCTTTTTCCAAAGCGCTAGGGCGGTTGCGCCAAGGGGGTAATCCACCAGCCGGAAACTGAAGTCTCCCCGGGCGCCGCCATTGGCTAACAAGCCTTCACCTGCTGTTAGCATTCCATTGACTCCCATTCATTTTTGCGTCACTTTGACAGCGAATAACTTTACATCTGAGACGTTTAAAGACTCCATTTGACCATTATTTATTTCTAAAGAAACACGACAATGTATAAAATGCTCCATTACCTTGTATCTTACATTGTGGCCCCGTAGAAGCAGTTTTTGTAAAAATAGGCTAACGATTGCGTCATAACACGCGACTCTCTGTCGCATAGAAGAGAAATGACCGTAAAGACAGAAGTAGAAGCTCGCACACAATCGGGGGACGTGGAGGCATAAAGTCCAGGGAGAAGCCCATAGAGAGTCATAAAGTTGCTCCTGCTGCGAGCTCATGGACAGCTAATACTCACGATCTCCGGCTCTGCAAGATTCAGAAGGGAATGATTCAGATTCCCCTTGGCACAACTAGGCCTACTAGAAGACGTACAACTGTCAGTCAGGTTGCTCACGTCACAACTACGTCTTCAAGCTCAGTTTGAGCATGCGCAGTGCGCTTGGCAATCAGGAAGTGTGAGTGCTTCTATTTGACTTCACTTTTCTCCGTTGAAGTCTATGGGGTCGCTGTGTCCATTTCTTTTACTGTCTATGGGTTGCGCTCCGGTTGGTTCTTGTCACGTGACCTACTATGCGCTTATGGTGCGCTTGCGGCATTCTGAAAAGTTGAGATGGTTTTATCTCGATGCGGCGCGGACGCGCATGGAAAAAACGACTTAGTTTGATTTTTAACATTATTCTCTTAACAGACATTTACATCGATAGTCTGGCATTATAATTTATTTACTTTTGGTGTACTGTGAAGTGGGTAAAACGGTTTTTAATGGCAGGCTAGCAGTTACCGTTGACTCGCGCTAGCCTAGCACCGGCGAACTATGCAACTGGAACGACTGGATGAAAATTTTTGAAAACTGTCTCCACTGATAAAAAACAGCCAGGCTAACTTGGAAATGAGGCCCGATGTCCAAAATTCTGAACCTCCCCTTTAAAATATGGGTGCTGCAGTGAAATTAAATATTAATATCCATATAAAAATATGAGAAAATAATTTGAAATAGATTTGTAAAAACATTTCTGGTTGGTTGTAATGAAGACTTTTGAGTGGCAAAGGCAATTTTTTTTTAATTTTTCAAACATTATTATATTATTCGTATTGCAATTTGCAGTCTCTATCAAAGCAATAACTCTTTTTTTACCGAAATTTGCAGCCACTGTGCAATGCCCCACATCTTGGCGAAGGACAGTAGCTGTATTGATTTTTTTTTTTTTTGGTATCAAGAGAACCATTCAATAACGTTTTCTTGTTGTTCTGCCTCAAATCACAGAATAAAACTCGCACACACACAGCAGGGAAGTGAGGGAAAGGATGGTCAGTGTGAGCGTCGCAGCAGGACAGAGTTTAGTGAGCGTATCACTGAGGACAGACATCCGGTTATTACACTGAGAGTTTCGGCAGGAGGGATTTTATATCCTGCTCCTTCATGTGATGCAGAAAAGATTCAGCCATTATTTTTCACATCAATGAAGAACACTTGATTAGTGCTGAGAAATATGATTCATTTCAGTCAATTGGTTTGTTTTAATGAACCAATCAAAAGAAAGAGAAACAATTCACTGATTGGTTTAAGTCATCACTCACTGATGTTCTCAAAGTTCTCTGAATTTTGGCCGACGCTGGTCATGTGTGTGATGCTGGCCAATAGTGAGCCTACGTTCTGACGTAGCGCTGCGCTGTTACACTACATGAACTCACTCAGAGGCCCACACAGAAGAAGATGAATAGCTGAATAAAGTCGTTATTTTTGCAAGTTTAAATTACATTGAAGCCTATATGGAGGAGTGAGACAGCTCTCAGATTTAATCAAAAATATCTTAATTTGTGTTCTGAAGATGAACGAAAGTCTTATGGGGTTCGAACAACATGAGGGTGAGTAATTACTGGTAGAATTTTCATTTTTGGGTGAACTAACCCTTTAAATATGGCTGTTTGTGCTGTGAGTGTTTGAGAAGCTGGTATAGATGACTGTAATGCAATGCAAAGTTGATCTTCCATTTGTAAAGATCTGTTTTGTTCTCTATTTTGATTATTTAAATGTAATGACAAACTGTAAGATATTTTAATTAAAATTTATTTTATTAAAAGTAATTCCTGCTGTAGTGCTATTTTAGTAGGCCATACACAGTATATTTGGGGTCAGTAAGATTTTCTAAAACAAATGAATACTTTTATTCAGCTAGGAGACATTAAATTGATTAAAAGTGACAGTAAAGACATTTCAAATAATAAATGCTGTTCTTTTAAACTTTTATTCTTTTAAACTTCATTTATCAAAGAATCCTAAAAGAAATGTATCACATTAAGCAATATCAAGGAGCTCAACTGTTTTCAACACTGATAATAATCAGAAAGGTTTCTTGAGCAGCAAATCATCATATTAGAGTGATTTCTGAAGGATCATGTGACACTGAAGACTGGAGGAATGATGCTGTAAATTCAACTTTGCGTCAAATAAATAAATTACATTTTAAAATGTATTCAAAAAGAAAGCTGTTATTTTAAATTGTAATAATATTTCACAATATTACTGTTTTTAATGTATTTTTAATCAAACAAATGCAGCCTTGGTGAGCAGAAGAGACTACAGGACTTTACAAAACTACAAAAACATAAACATTTGAATGACATTGTACTTGATATACAGTATTGCATTTCTAACATAAGCTAAAGTTATTTCCCTGTTCATGTATCACTCTGGAAATGGAAAGCCAAGTCAAGTGCATTGCACACTTTTAAGGAAATGTTGTTGGTCATTCTGTGCATAAAGAAAATTCACGTACTATGAACGGCATACACACAATATACTGCAGAAATAGTTCATAGTAGTGTGAGGTGATAGTATGCAAACCTGGACCTGTGTGTTGAGTAAACTGATTGGCCAACAGGAGGCACTGTTCTCCTATCCTTGACTTATATGGCTCTGAATAGAGAATCATTTACACATTAAAATCCCCTTTCAGCTGCAAGATAAAACAAGCCTCTTTTGTTTCACTGATTATATTTCGCATTAAATTCACAATTCCATATAAAATTCCACATTACCGGGAATCAATATATGGTTTTATGGTCTTATCCACAGGCAGACCCCCTGGCGGGAGTGAGGGAGGGAAATTTAATCAGTGACAAAAGCAGGAAAGACAAGTGAGCATCTCAAAGCAATAAAGACATTATCAGGCGCTCACATGTGATGATGATAGTAATGTTCTTATGCTAATAATAATTTAATGTGCGGTTTGCTCCTCCTCCTCTAGGTTCAAATAATTCAGTGTTAATGTGAACCTGGGAGTTTCTGAGATGGTTAAAATCAAACTCCTGAAGGATTAAATCCCAAAAGATGTTGCACCTGGGTCTGTGTGTATGTATGCACCATCCCAATGGATCAAAATTGACCATTCTTTGTGTGTGTGTGTGTGTGTGTGAGTGTGTGTGTGCGTGTGTGTGTGTGTGAGTGTGAGTGTGCGTGCGTGTGCGCACGCGTGTGTGTGTGTGCGTGTGTGTGTGTGTGTGAGTGGGGTTACAAGATGAAAAGTGTAAATCATTATATTGTTCCATTTCCACGAATATTAGTGGATGCTGAATATGCCGTATTAGTATGGGTACAGGAAGCGTCATGGGATAATGTGTGTGTTGCTGTACAGTGATTAATGTTGTGACACTAAAAGCACTTAGTGAGATCTAAATCACCTCATGTGGGAACATCTGTGTGTGCACGCGCGCTTAATGATATTTAATATCTAATAGCATTTTACTTTAGTGTTTCTGCCCCATAGCACAGACACTGAGCGAGAGAGAAAATTAATGTAAATGTGTTCATATCATAGGCTAGATCATATCACAGGTGGAAGTTCTAGAGGAAGTTCATTCACAGGGCAACATCAATCTTTTGCTGTACAGAAACTCGGAAATGACCAATGTTTACACACTCTTTAGGAACCCCATAGCAACACAAAGGCAACAACCAACATGCATAGGCAAACAGTCATGATTTCAGTGTAGTGTATCTAGTGAGTGTAGTGTAGTGTAGTGTAGTGTGTACTAAGACTAATGTGTAGTGAGACTAAAAGTCTAGTCTAGTGAGACTAATGTTGTCCAAATAATTGAAGTTTTGTGTTGACACAAACATCTCTGTGGACTTTTACATTGGGGACTAAGGGCAAATGCACTTCCTTTTACATTGGATTTATTTTTCTGCACAATGTCCTTCAAGGGAGACGTTTCCCCCTGTTGTTCTGTGAATAATTTATAAGCAGATGGAAACAATTACACCGGGTGAAGAGACACGAACAATCAACCTTACAGCAACTTTTTACACAATTTAAACATGAAACATCATTCAGAACGCTTTTTATCTTCTGTGTTGTGAGGTATTTCTGGATGAAACAGAATATTCTTTGAGAAATAATGTAGGATGCACGAATTTGATTAAGTTAAAACGTTATGTTAGGTTGTTGTGCTATTGTTGGTCAATATTATTAATATTATTAAATAATAATATTATTTTTCCTACCCACATGGCCTTGATTACATCTGCAGAGAAAGTGATTATTTTAATGTTATTTATTATTTTATTAATAATTTAAATATTTTTTAGAAGAACGCATTTGAATTGTTCTCAAATGAATGTGTAGTAAAAAACAGGCTCAATTTATATTTTATTTTCATTTAAAGACTAAATTAATGTATTGAAATTTCTTGGATTGGCTGTGATGTAATTTTGTGAAATGACTATGAATTATTATTTTTTTTCACAATGATACAATTATGAATTGTGCACAATAAGACCTGGTATGGTCTAGTTTGATTTCATCTTGACTTTAAAGGGGATCTACTATGCAAAATCCACTTTTACATGGTGTTTGAACATAAATGTGTGTGTACACAATGGTAAAAATACATCCACTCATTTTTTATATCCCTATAAAGCATAAGCAGTCTCAGAATAAGCTGTTTTTCAGATTCTAGCTTTTGTGACGTCACATTACCCAGGCCCTATTAGCATAGACCCGCCCTCAGTGAGCTGTACACAGTTCTTATGTTTATCTCAGCGCTAGAGCATTTAACAGCAGCATTCAAGTACGAAATGTATTCTTATTAAAGCTTAAGTTGAAGGGCCCTATCATACACCTGGCTGGTGTTTTTTGCTAGTTTCAGCCCGACACAGTTATCATTTTTACGTCCTGCACCACGTTGTTTAAATAGCTCTCTGGAGGCGCGTTCAGTCTTTCCCTTTGCAAATTCCGTCATGTAAATAGCAAATATCCGCCATGGGGCGAACGCAACTGGCTTTTAAAGGGAATGGGAGATGAGATATGATTGGTTTATTGTACGTAAAGCCCAAAACACACCCATTACTCATTAAGAGAATAGGGACAACCCTTTTGGACCATGCGCTTGGCGTGCCGACCATTTTTCCCGTCGTTAAACTAGCAAAAGTGGATTCGGACACGCCCTAAGTGCACTTGCGCCGTGTGCTTTAGATAATGCGCTTAGAACGTTAAAATAGGGCCCATAGAGTCAAGAGCAGTGAGTGATTTTCTATTTTTCTTTTGTTGTTTGATTCATATTAACAGCATATAGCGGTAGGCACTGTATTGCGCTGCTATCACTTTAATACACAGATCTAATATACACACGCGATTTCTTTATTTGCTGTTTAGATTCACAGACATAACCGACTGTGTTTGTGAACTTTTGTTTGCGACTGAAGTTTTCTGTGCGTGTGCTTTGGGTGTATGCGCTCAGAAAAAAATATAACAGAAGTTTAGACTGATATAGCTTTAAAACGCATGCAACTAATAAACTTTCATGATGATGAAGAACTGCAATGGTAAAGATGATAATAAAAACCAAACGATGTTTTAGTTTTTTGGCAGAATATCGGAGTCACGAGCTGTACAAGCTCCGCCCTCTTCTGGAAAGGGGGTGGGGAGCAGCAGCAGCTCATTTGCATTTAAAGACACATGCACGAAAACAGCATGCTTTTCTTTCCACTCAAAAATTTACAATGGTGTAATATAAATGATCTGTGTGGTATTTTGAGCTGAAACTTCACAGACACATTCTGGGAACATCCGAAACGTATATTACATCCTAAAAAGGGGCATAATACGTCCCCTTTAAGGACATGAATGTCTAAAACAGTTAACTGGAATGTTCTGTTTTATTTATGTGTGTTTTATTTCTTTAGCTTGGTCACTTTATATTGATAAATATTATGAACGCTTTGTAACTCTAATCAGCTACATCATTCTGTTGAATGAAAGTCTGTGAGTATTATAGTAACACATGATCATTTGTCATGTCGATAAGGGCTCTCAGAATGGAGCTGATTGAATTAAACGGTTTTGGCTTAAGTGCTCGTGAGGATGTTTTTGGGAACGCTCAAGCTGTGAGACGCGAGCGCAAATGTGGCGTCGCCCTTGAAAGTGCTCAGCTAAAAAACACAATTCAATTAGCCACCATTTAACTGCCACGATCAGACACCCAATGCCCGTAAAGCGGCTCAAGAATCAATCTCTCTCTCTCTCTCTCTCTCTCTCTCTTTCTCTCTTTCTCTCTTCTCTCTCTCTCTCTCTCTCTCTCTCTCTCTCTCTCTCTCTCTCTCTCTCTCTCTCTCTCTCTCTCTCTCTCTCTCTCTCTCTCTCTCTCTCTCTGTGGTTGCTAGGAGACAGTGGAAGAGCAGGTGCATTCGGCTTTATGAAGGTTCTTGACTTGAAGATGAGATCATCATCTTTTTCTCGGAGTCTCCTGCTCTGGTGCTGTCAGAAATCAAAAGTTAAACCGCTGTGTGGAGCTGCATTGATGATTTCATGTCAAGATGCTGTTGCCCATGGATTTAAAAAACATTGAAAGGAATAATAATCATACTAAGATTTGAAGCGTAGAGTATGAGAGGAAAAGCTTAATGCTCATATACTGGAGATTGAGTGGTGTTCAAAAGAATTGCATTGAAAATCAGCAACTTAAAATGAAATTTCAAGTCAAGTCAAATTTATTTATATAGGTGTTTTTTTCCACAATACACATTGTTTCAAAGCAGCTTTACAGAAAACCACTGTAAAAAGAGGTATCCTGCAAGAGCTAATTCTGATTTAATCCATAACAATTAGTTTGTTGGTATAAATTAATGTATATAGGTTGGTTCAGTGATGTAATATTTTAACTTGAATAAAATATTCATATATTCACTGACATTCATAAATCCTCTCCTGTGGCCTCATGGGTTAGTAGATTATCAATCGAATGTGCACTTCAGAATCTCGCCAGAAGTAGTACATCATTTGGGTCATCTTTTCACCTACTCTTTTAGGAATACTGAATTTGGCCACTACTCGGATCACATACTGATTTTCACATATAGTATGGAAGTACAGTAGACGTATTCGGACGCAGCGATTGAGGAGACTCGCTTCCTTGGTCAAAATCGAGGGATCGAGGGTCTGTCCAAATAAAATTCCCTCTCCCA
Organism: Rhinichthys klamathensis goyatoka; assembly: GCF_029890125.1. NCBI lineage: Eukaryota > Metazoa > Chordata > Actinopteri > Cypriniformes > Leuciscidae > Rhinichthys > Rhinichthys klamathensis. Next base: position 79,650 of record NW_026606873.1, read on the forward strand.
CTTGACGAAGTTGAACACACTTCAAAATGTCAGTGGGGATTCTCCCGAGGGGAGTCAAGTCACCTTGTTTATTTATGCGCAACCCACTAATATGCTAATTGATGTGGGCGGAGTCAGTTAATGGAGGCAGTAGCTGCAGGACACTGACAGGCCTTTAATACCCCTCAGGAAGTGAGAAGTGAGTGTGCCTTTTGCACTCTTTGAGCTTTGTCTTAAAGGGTATTTCATTTAGTCTGTGCCCTATTTTTTTTTGTGACTTTATATTATGAGCCCAATATAGGCAGAGGTGTTCTTGCTAATAAAAAATCATCACTAATCCTGTTTTGATTCTCTCCACCTGAGAATACTAAGATGTTTAAAGCCACAGTCGGTATCAGATGATAACGGTGCACACACACACACACACACACACACACACACACACACACACACACACACACACACACACACACACACACACACACACACACACACACACACACACACACACTAACACACACACACACACACACACACACACACACACACACACACACACACACACATTTACTTGTATACCTTGGTACTACTAGATTATCATATTCATATAACATGGTTTACATTGTACTCCAAGGAAATACTGTGACACATTTAAATTGTATATGCACATACAATTTACAATTGTAAAATTACTGATATACATTACTGATATATTTCTTTGGAAGAAATGAAAACTGTTATTTAGCAAGGATGCATTTATTTCAAATAAATGTTGTTCTTTTGAACTTTCTATTTATCAGGGAATGTACAAGGAAATGTATCACTGTTTCCACAAAAATATTTAGCACAACTCTTTTCGACACTGGTAATAATAAGAAATTATTTTTTGAGCAGCAAATCATCATATTAGAGTGATTTCTGAAGGATCATGTGACACTGAAGACTGGAGTAATGATGCTGAAAATACAGCTTTGATCACAGGAATAAATGACATTTTTAAATATATATTTAACTATAAAACAATGTTTTACAATTTCACAGTTTTACAGCCGCATAAAAGACTTTCAAAAACATTACCAAAACTTTCAGACTTGCATACAGCTTTTAAATTTGACATTTGCCTTTTTTTCTTACTGTTTAGTCGCTCTAATTTGACTTCCTGTCAATCATTGTAGTGATTCCCATGGTAAAGTGTGATATGATCCATCATCTGTATGAACACATTTGACGTGAAGGAAATAAAATGATCCTTCACACTTGTTAATGCCCAGGGTGTGTAAAATCATACATCTCACCCGCTCTGTACTTTGGGAGGATGTAATTCTATCTCTTCGTCCAACCTGGTGAGGAAAAATGGTTCCTAAATGCACTTCAAGAACAAGAGTTAAAATTTTAACCAAATTATATTTATTTATAAATGGGAAAAAAAGAAAACAGAACTTCATGGGAGAATTTCAACATAATTAAACTGACCTAATAACAGAAAAAGCAAACAAAACAGAAAATCAACCTAACCAAAACCAAGAGAAAACAATGACACAAAGCTTTACCAGGCTAGTTTGAAACATTTTAAAAGACATCTAACACATAACCACCAGCCCACCCAGCTCTGATCTTCACTCACTGTGGACCCTTTTCTCTTCATCGGCCATTGTGGATGTCCTGTTTATCAAGACGTTGTAACCACTTCCTGCCAATATACTTGTGAGATCAAATGGATGAAGTTTAGGTGTAGTCCATCTTTAAAATGATTTGCGTATATATAGTGTCAAGTTCATTATGAGCTCAGATCTTGAAGATTTTGAGGTGTGTCAGTTTGAGGAAAAAATATTGGAATGCATTCACAAATGTGTAAAGCTGTTGTACAGATTTGATTTGTAGAAGAAGTTTAAATGCTGACTGCAGCTTTAATTGTCCACACTGTCTTCATCTCAGTGGCAAATGACTAGCTCATATCATTCAGGACATCACTGCATCTGCTGTTTCTTTTAAGAAGTACAGCAGTGGTCAAACCAGCGGAAATCAATCATTCTGCATCACAGGTGCATCAGAGAAGACAGCAGCGCTGAAGGGCTCAAACCAACCACAGCAGCTCACTCAATTAACACGCAAAGTCAGCAGGAGAATGTTAGCAAAGAGACAGGAGAATATAATGTCTTTAATGAAATGCCCAGCATGCATTTAGATGTTCAAAAGTCATTGAAAAGGTCAACATTAAAGTGCTTCTCTTTTTTTTTGCCTTTCATATAGTGACTAATATAGCTGTCACAAAAGAAATTACCATTTCTGAACGGCCTGAAATGAGTCTTTAGTAATTCCAGTTTTACTTCCTGTTTGAACTTGTGTAGGTTTGTAACAAATTTGCATAATGCCAGCCTATGTTGTTCACTGGCTGCCAGCGAACAACGTCTACTTTGATACGCCCTCAAACAAAGTAGTTATAGCTGGAAGAGTTTGGTTTGTGTTGTGGACGAATGATGTCGAAAAGACACTGTTTTCCGAGCTGTGGAAGTGAATCCACTTTGCAGATTTATATGTTAAAACCAATCAGAGCTGAGTAGACCAATCACAACAGACTGGAGTATCTGACCAATCAGAGCAGAGTAGACCAATCACAACAGACTGGATAATCTGACCAATCAGAGCAGAGTAGGCCAATCACAACAGACTGGGCCATCTGACCAATCAGAGCAGAGTAGACCAATCACAACAGACTGGACCATCTGGCCAATCAGAGCAGAGTAGACCAATCACAACAGACTGAACCATTTGACCAATCAGAGCAGAGTAGACCAATCACAACAGACTGGAGTATCTGACCAATCAGAGCAGAGTAGGCCAATCACAACAGACTGGACCATCTGACCAATCAGAGCAGAGTAGAGCAATCACAACAGACTGGATAATCTGACCAATCAGAGCAGAGTAGACCAATCACAACAGACTGGATAATCTGACCAATCAGAGCAGAGTAGATCACTACAGACTGGACCATCTGACCAATCAGAGCAGAGTAGAGCAATCACAACAGACTGGATAATCTGACCAATCAGAGCAGAGTAGACCAATCACAACAGACTGGACCATCTGACCAATCAGAGCAGAGTAGGCTCTCAGAAAGGATGGGTTTAGAGATTCCATCAACATCAGAATGAACAAAAAATTCTCAAAAAAGATATAACAATTCTAAATTATAACATGTTGATGTTATTTGTTTTTCATCCTGATGTTTAAAATTTTATTTTTTTAGTTATTTCATTTTGTCAAACTAGTCACATATTGAGTTTACACAGCAATGAATTGGGAGTATTAGGTTAGGTTAGGTCCATTTTGAGAATATTGAGAACAATTAAAATGTGTCGTTGGTAAATGTTACAACAATGATCTTCTATACAGTTACTGCAGATTAACCAGAAGACAGAAGAGAAAGAGGGGGGGGAGATCACATCTTGGGGCACACAGATACAAGTCCAGGAAGTAATGACTGTTGGTGTGTTTTAATGTGAGCGGGTGTGTCAGCGCTTTTGTTAGTTTGCATTTGTGATCAAATGCTTAGAAATGAAGTTTTTCTGGCCTCTCATCTTTGGTCTCATGTTTTCCAGCATTTGCTTCACAGGTAAGAGCCTCATCCAGCCTAAACACCTGCTCAAAATACTAGTTATTCAAATACTTGTGTCTTATTTTCTTGTCCTGGGGTTAAGGACATTTGGAGATGCATACACATCTCATTATATGCTAGATGTCCCTGTACAGCCCAAATGTTATATCAAATGTACAGTATATTGACATATATTGTCCGAACACATAAATATTTCCTCATTTGTCAGCTGCTTTGGATAAAAGTGTCTGCTAAATGAGAAAATGCAAATGTTAATGGCTTGTTTATCATTTCTCAGTCACAGGTTCAAGTGAGGAGCTGACTGTGAATCAGAGCCCATCTAACATCACTGTGAATGAGGGAGATTCTGCTCAAATCTCCTGCTGCTGGAAGACAATAAACGAGCAAAGTGTTAAAGCTGTTTGGTACATCAATGAGACTAGACTTTCTGGAGTAAAGGATAAACTCCAAGAGCATCAAACACAGAACTGTTCAACGCTCCACCTCACAAACATACTTAAAAATCATGCAGGTCATTATGTTTGTAAAGTGACTCGAGACATTCCAGTCCTGCTTGTGGTGAATGGAGATGGAACAGATATATCTGTCAGGGTCAGACAACTACAAAAGACAACGACTGGTAAGATTATTCTGTCACAATATTGTCCTACAAATTCCAATACTATTACAAGACTATAGAACACAGTTACAGTTGTGCTTAAAAGTTTACATACACTTTGCAGAATCTGCGAAAATGTTAATAATTTTAATAAAATAAGACGGATCATAAAAATGGCATGTTGTGTTTTTTTAGTACTGTTCTGAATAAGCTATTTCACATAACAGATGTTTACACAAAGTCCACAAGGCGAAATAATAGCTGAATTAAAAGAATGACCCTGTTTCAAAAAAGTTTACATACATGCAACAAGTGTCTTCTGTAGCTTCTGGAGGGCAGTACTAAATGAAAAATAACATGCCATTTTTACGAGCCCTTTTATTTTGGTAAAATTATTAACATTTGCGCAGATTCTGCAAGGGGGGTGTAAACTTTTGAGCACAACAGTATTCATTATAATTCAAATCCCCTGCTGCTAATACAAGCCTGGAAAGTATTTCAGCACAAAAGAGCCTTTTACAACTGATCTATGCTAAAAAAATCCCAAATAAAAATAATGAATGTAATTAAAAGTGATTCAGGAAATATAATACCACTTATTGGAATAAATTATTCAACAACTGAGATTGTATCACACAAATTTCAACCAAGTTACAAATACTGCTGCAGTTAAAAGACCACCATTTTGGAAGACATGCATTTCTTCCTGCTGCGACAATTAAGCAATATCATATTTATGGACTGTTGCGTAATGAAAATGATCTAATTCTTCTGCTCTACAGACAATGTTCATATAGTTTCAGACCCACCAACAATGGTCCAGGTTCCCACCAGATCCCCAGCAGCCAGTGAGTAGCTCCTTACAGCGGGCAAAAACACGATTCTTTTTCTGTGGGGCAGCAGATGTTGTCTGGGTGTGTTGAGTCATGGGTCACACGGGGGATCTGGTTTCGAGTCAGGGTGTGACTGTCGTCTCAATGGTCTCCTGCCACTCTCTGGTCCTGTTCACACCTGGTATTAAAGTCGGCATGAAATCAAATTTGACAAATCTTCTTTTTATATGTAATATTGTAGTGTTTATTATAAATGATTTGTCTGTGCACTTCATTATTATTTTTAAATTGATGTACCCTTATAATCTTTAATCAAATACATTACCCTTCCCTCCCCCCTCGAAACGACCTCTCTTCTCTTTCGGTCACATGCAATGGCGAAAGGGTGCGGCCAGAGCCGATGAGGGTGCGGCTATCGGTGCACCGCCTCTCAGAGAAGATACATTCAAATCTGCCTCCATTTTGTTTGCAACGCCCAACCTCCAACGATCCAATCAATTCCCGAAGGACGAAATCAAGCCCTGCCCTACATTTTTTTCTAATTTCAGAAGCCGTTTCACTCGGATATACGTCACAACAAGGAAAAAATGACAATCTCAACTTCCGTTTCATGCCGACTTTAAGATGCGTTTTGGTCTCTCGGATCACAAATGGACGACGCTAAATACAGGTGTAAACGGTGTTGTCTCTGTCTAATAAAAAAAAAAAAACTAAATGAATAATTTTTTTTACATTTATAATAAATTCTTAAATTAGAAGGCTAAATGTCAAGTGTCAGAATTAATTATCTTTAAATAGTATTTTATAACTGAAGAAAGATTTTGGAAATACATCCAAAAGATGCAAACTATCATTTTGGATCCTATCAGAATAAAGGGTAAGATGTTATATGAATACTGATTAAAAAAAAATACATTAGACGTAAATTATGAATATAAAGTTATTTTATTATGTATATGTTTACAAAAAATATGAATATGGAAAAAAAATATTTATTTATCGAAGATTTTTTTTTAAATGAATTTCATTTTTTTTTTCAGGTTTACTAACTTTTCTTATGTGATTGTAGTTTTGTAGAATTCCCTCAAAAGATCCGCTGTTAAAAAGATCAATTGTTTCTCACAGGTAGTTCACGTGAGGTTGTGATAATATACATACTCAGAAGTCTGCCCTTCATCTGTCTGCTGATGACGTTCTTTTACCTGGACCGCAAACCAGTGTCAAAACCAGGTAACTGTTCAACATATCAGCACAAAATTCACAATGTAGTTTAGTTGTTTGTTTCGCCTTTAACCAAACAAACCAGAAATGAAGAATCGCAACATTGAAACATTTGATTTGAGTCAGATATGTATTTGAAAACTGGAAATAGACTATATGCTTAACATTTAGATTTAGATAAAAAAAAAGAGATAAAATCTTGAATTGTAAAATGCATTATCTACAGTTTCAATGATAACAATATTCCCAGATGATGCAAGAATAACGCACAAACGATTAAACATAAAAGATTTGATTACATTTAAAAACTAACATTAAAAATACGCAAAATCACTATTTTACACCCCATGACAGTGACTCTGCTTATGGCAAGCAAATAGAATTGCTATTATCAACCTGTTTTGTATTGTTATAATAAAGATATATGCAAATGAAATTCCTGTTTATTCATCAGCAAAAGTCCTCCAGATGATGCTAAATACATCATTCTGCTGAGTATTGAGCGCTCCAGGGCTTTCGTAAAAACTTCAGATTGTACTTCCGCATTTTTGTATCCCCACCCACAGACAGTCTGATCGGCAGAGGGTTATTAACAGAACAGTTATGTTCTCTGTTCCTCTTCTTCTAAATTAACTGATGAAATGGCAGTTTGACCTAAAACACATGTCATTTAGCCACTGCAAACAACACTCTGGATCCTTCACTGTAAACCAAAAAATATCTCATTCCTGCTAAACATTTACTCTTTTATTTTTGCACCCATGAACAAGTTGACACAATTATGATTAAAAGTTTGCTAAGAAGTATTTCCTACTAAAGCAAGGCAGTATTTGACTCTGGTCAAGCGTATCCATAGCAGAATGTGCGTGGCCTTGGATGGCCACATGCCCAGTGCATTATGGGTGTTGAAGTTTTCCTACCTATTTGGCAAAAGAGAAAAGACAACAGCCCTTTTTTCAGTTTTCTCTTGTGAAGTAGCACCAATATAATTTCCCCCTGCCTTTCTACCACATAGCCAGACAAGTTTTAGTTTGTTATTTACTTCTGTTAAGACCACTAAAACCCTTGACATAATATTCAGATTTTAAAGCCACAGCAGTGATGTATGAACTTGTGGTCAAAGGGTTCATTTGAATATAGTGTCTAACAACATCTCAGACCGTTTGTTTTCATGCATGAGCACCAATGCACTTCTTTTGTCTCTTTGTCATGACAAAATGTGGTAAGCAAGTTTAAGCTTAGTACCACAGTTAAAGTAAGTTTATACCCTTAGATGTTGCTGAGATCTTACTGATTTTCATTATGTATATTCACATTTCAATCCAAATCTGTAGAATCAGAAGAAGGACTGGATGAAGAACTGAAGGCCGGAGAGACACAGAGAAATCAAACTGAACTTTCTGAACAGGAGAAAGGTAGGGACAACTCAGAGAAACCTGAAGTTACTGATGCTGCAACAGAAGAAGAAAAGAATGAAGAAAAAGAGGCTGTTGTAGTTGTGGACGTTGAACAAGATTCATCACCATTGCATTCAGTCATTCATCATGGCAATGAAAACAAGACCGTTTCTGTTCTGGACACGTCAGAAAACACTAATCTAAAGGCTGATGTTGAAGACGTGACCGTTTCTGTGCTAGATGACATTGTTTCAGCTCTGTGAGACAGACAGGAAATGGAGATATGGGTGTGCTGTTCAGGTCTATGATGTCACTTCCTGTATAGTAGCTTGTTTGCAGAGTCCTAATGGTTTGCAGTGACTGTGACTGAGTTCTTACATGTATCGAAACTGATTTGAAATATATATATATATATGTACTTGTTCAACTTCATGCATGAATCTTTCTGTGTTTCTTGTGGGGTTGTGCATGGTTGTGTGTCCAGGGGAGAACGAGTGTGAGATCAGTGTTGTGGTTTGGCAAAAATTAGCTGCGTGGTCGTTTGGGGGGGTAGGGGATGTTCTGAGAAAATCTGAGAGCACGAGTGTCTCATGTGTGTGAACGGTTGTGATGTGGGAGTAAAGACTCAGAGTTCAGATTCTCAGCAGATGCTCAGAAATGAAGTGTTCCTCCAGACTCCTGTGTGGGTTCCTCATGTCATGGCTTTGTTTCAGAGGTAAGTGTCGCTCAAAACACCTTCCTGAATGGAAAACCAGCACAGACTTTTCAGGATACTATTCGACATTAGTGTAAAATAAAGTAAATCAGATGTTCGTAGAGTTGTGAGATGATGCTGCCTTCCTCATTCAGCTAGCTTACAATTTAATAAACACTTGTTTATCATTTATTGAGGTCGTATTGTAGCTCTGTATAGAATAATCTGAATTGTATTCCTTTGTGTAACTTTTTATCTGATTTGTCATATGCCTTAGATATTTACAAATTAACTTGCATATTTGTTATGTTGATTTTTAAATGTACTTTTTAAGAGGTAGAGCTGTATGAGGAAGGAGGAATATTTATACATTTAAATTGCAGCAAGACATTTTTAAACAAGTAGTCAATGTTTGGATATTTATTCAATACAGGTCAATTCACATTTATTTGTATCAAGTATAACTTTTCAAAAAGCGTAATGTCAAAGCAGCTTTACAGATAATGCACGTTTCTACATTACAGTCAGTGTTGGGTAGATAACTTACAAATTTTAGTCCATTACTGAATACAAACTAAATAATAATTGTAGTTAGTAACATAATCAATTAGGCTACATTACGCATTTTGGGTAATATAATCAGATTTGTTGATTGCTTTTAGATTACTTTTGATACAACATGTTTATAACATTGATTTGAATGGTATAATATTGTACCATATTGATAAAAAAAATGCAAAGAGAAAGAAAATATATTCTAATTTTGTTATTAACAAAATGAAGCGCATTAAACATTATATTACGCCTGGGTTTGGGAAGGAATAGAAGGTATAAAGTAAAAAAGCTAATTAAATCATAAAAACGTTACATTAAAAAAATGTAGCTATACGTAATTATAGTCACTTGACTAATGGCCGGTCTGTGTGTGCAATTCCACAAAACCTTTGAGAAAAGAAAAATTTAAAGATAAAATAAGAAGAATTCTGAATAATTTATTGCCATTTTGTGATTATTAAGTAATAATGTAATCAACAAAAAAGTATCCGAATTCGGATTATAAATATTTTGTAATGTAATATTATCTATTTATAAGTATTTAAATTTTTAGAATCTGATAACGTAATCCAGATTACAATTAATCAGTTACTACTTGGTTACAATTAAGAGCAATCCGTTATCAGGTGACTGTGTCAAAGAAATGTCCATATTGTAGAAATTTACAGTTCTAAGATAATACAAATCATGAAGTTAGCTAACAACATGTATTCATTTAACCAGAAAAAAATTAGCAATGATTACATGTTGCGATCATAATGATTACAATATATGGAAAATATGGCAGATATGAGCTGATATATTTAGACCGAAATGAGCTGTATGGGTTTGTTTTATATGTTTATTGATGAATCACCATAAAGTAATTATGTGTCATATATTATCATCTATATAGCACATAATGGTACTTTTGCTAAAACTTTAGCAAAATGTAAAACTTTACAACACACAACAGAAAAAAGAAACATAAGCAAGTTCCTTGGAAATGTCTTTAAGGATATTTGTCAATGTTAGCAAAAAGCAAAAAGACAAGTAAGATACTTTTATTTAGTTGTTTCATAATTATCACCCATTATATAAGACATTCATTAAAATAAAAAATATTTTATATGTTGTATATGGTCTTTTCTCTTTTCCACTTTTTTATCAGTGGCTTTACACCATTATTGTCTGATTTTTTTTTTTTTTTTTTGTCTAATTAAAGACTTGTTTCCACTGGTCTTCAAATCCAATTTAGCAAAATAAAATTCTACATGACGGACAGGATTGCACCCTGGAAAAATAATCTATTTAAATATATATATATATATATATATAAACATTTTTAGATATGAAGTTATACTTTTTTTATGGTTCCTGTTTCATATGGTTAAAATGATTTATTGATAACAGATTCAAGTCTGAGTAATGGAGAAGTCCCTAAAGAAACAAACTACAACATCAAGAACAACAGCCATAAACATTCATGTATTTCTCGTTTGTTATTGTTTCTCAGTCACAGGTTCAAGTGAGGAGCTGACTGTGAATCAGAGCCCATCTAACATCACTGTGAATGAGGGAGATTCTGCTCAAATCTCCTGCTGCTGGAAGACAATAAACGAGCATAGTGTTAAAGTTGTTTGGTACATCAATGAGACTAGACTTTCAGGAGTAAAGGATAAACTCCAAGAGCATCAAACACAGAACTGTTCAACGCTCCACCTCACAAACATACTTAAAAATCATACAGGTCATTATGTTTGTGAAGTGACTCAAGACATTCCAGTCCTACTTAAGGTAAATGGAACTGGAACAGATATATCTGTCAGGGTCAGACAACTACAAAAGACAACGACTGGTAAGATTTTACCATCACAATATAATTTATTCTACACATTCCAATACAGTTAAAAGACTAGAAGACCACCATTATTAAACTCATACAATATTTGATTCAGTCTATTTCTTCTGTTGAAGGTCCTCCCTTGCCTCAAACAACCCAGACTACAGAGAGTACATCCACAAACCTGCCATCAGATCCCATCCTGCCGCTGTCCCTGGCCGCTGCCATCGTCCTGGTGACCCTCTGCTTGACCTTCAGTCTCTGCAAGATGAGGAACTCCTGTAAAACATCAGGTACGCTTAATTTTAATACTGAGACTCATTACAGTCTTAGAAGAAAAGGCTTTATAGAACCTAGAAGGATTCAGTCAGGTGCTTCATATATGAGGGGTTCATTATGGGATCATTTTGTGAATTTAAAAAAAAAAATTTTTAATTATTATTTTGCATTCCTTTATCGTCTGCTGCATGTGTGTTGACTGTACTTTTTCCTGCAAAGGTAAGATATTAAAACTCCATTAGGAATTATGAGTTTTTTTGACGCCACTTATACCCGGTCCAAAACTGAACTCACAACCAGTGTCCATTTATTATTCATTTAAAGGAAGGGTTGGACATTTTCTTCGGCTGACTAAACAACAGCACGCTGTCATGCAAAGATCCAGACACTCTCACTGACTAACTGAGCAGTGTATGATGCAAGTGCATGTAATATGAAAAGTAATGTAGCCTATGTCAGAAAGTTGCTGTGTGAGCAGGTGTTTTCTGTCAAAGCTTGTCAGAGTTTGTAACGGTGTTGCCCCTCCACACAGGAAGTGCAACTGTTGAGCTTATTCAAACACACATTTAACATTACTTTTACAAGTAACAGTTAAAGTAAAAAAAAATTATAATATAAAAATATGAATTTGTATTTTATACGAAAAAATGTATATATATATTTATATACAAATAAATGTTCTCAAATGGTGAGTTGCAACCCCCAAATAGCAAGGAAAATAATGTTGAAAGCAACAAAATAATAATCATAACAATCATACTCAATTCTATCATTTGGCTAATATTATTTCAATATTTAGGTTCAGTGTTTGTTCCATGTGTTTGGCTGATAGAACACACTTTGGATGTTTATGCATTTATAAAATAGTATTGGTACAATTTTCCTATTCACCCAATGACATATTCATTTTTATATCATTGGGCCTACGGAGTTCATATTAATATAATTAATATTAACATATTCTGTTTACTTTTCTACAAGATCCAAAGTAAAACCTGGTTCCTGAAGCAGAACCACTGTACTCAACCACTTTTTTTTTTGTAGACAGTTTTTTTGTCACGTGGACTTTAACACCCTATGTACATACAGTATGTAGATGTGTATATATATATATGCAATGCTACTTGCAGTATAGACAACTTTGTTGATTTATAATGGGAACAGTGTGTATTTGTTGGGTCACATTGCTTGCTTGCAGTGCAGACATGTTGTAGTATCCTCTGCATAGATTTATCTGACCAAATTGTTTATAGTCATATGTGTCAGTAAATAAATCAAAAATTAAAAAGAGCACTACTTATTTGGGGGAGTATACCGTATACTGTAGTACAGTATACAGAGTATACTGTATATGGTACTGTATATCTGTGAAAAAAAGAAAATCAGTAATGGAGATTAGATCCATCTGGAACTAAGTTAGACCTGCACAAACACATAATTAATATGTTGTGAAATGTATGAAATGTATAATCATAAAAAATCAGACATGTATAATCATAATCATAAAAACTATGGAAGTCAATCCCCACAACTGGGTGAATAAATGATGACAATTTTCATTTTTGGGTGAACTATCCCTTTAAAACCTGAAGAAATGACAAAAACACACCACAAAATTACTAAACCTTTAACTAAGTTTAAACTTTCAATGTAAAATACAAAAAAAAAAACTAAACTAATTGAGGATATCTTCCCTCAGAACGAGTGGTGATCCGCCAGACGCCACACAGTGAGGGTGAGGAGCATGAGCACATGGAGGAGGAGGACGGCAGCACAGGCTCCTCTCGAGGATCTCTCCAATGGGTAAGTGAGATCCCGCCTCATGAGAAGTCGTAATAATACATACAAGATCATGGCAAAATTGTATTTGTTGAGTCATGTAAAAACATACAACCCTAACCTAAGTTATATCTATAAAGCCTAAACATTACTGAAAAAAAAGAAAAAAAAAACTATAAAAGGTGAAAAAAGTAGAGAATTGTGATGAGAATATGTAGGTCTTTGGCTCTGTTCGGAATGGATTACTAGCGTACTACATACTGCAAAGTATGTACTGTGTATTATTTTGTAAAAACAGTGTAATGCTACAGTCAGTCTTTAGCATGCTACATGTACATTGGTGTCACATGACCTCATGATGCTGCATGTTCACTAAAGGTCATTTTATTCACAATGGACATTTTTTTCAAAGCAGATTTTTTTATTTTTTATTAAAAATACAAATTTTGTAAGGTCTTTATTTAGATGATTAACGTCTCATCAAATAAATAGGGTTATTATGCTTTTTTTTTTTGCATTTATTTTACTCCAATCTCTTCACTCTTCAACTTCTTGTTATGTATCTTGCTTAGTTCATCTGCCACACTGCACTGAAGTGCAATGTATTGTGGGATACATATCCCACACAGTCCCAGTCGCACTTGACTGACCTTCGGCGCTTACAATGTCTGAAATAATGTCTGAAATTCATTCACCTATGTTTAAAAGACATTGAAACAATGCCGCTGTCAGGGGTTCTATAAAGGAGGACTCAAATGCAGAACGAGTGTTAACAGGTTTATTGACAAACAGTAGACAGATGACAGGATGTGGTGGGAGAGGTGAACAGTCCAGGCAGGGATGAGACACAATGACAGCCATAGAAACTAGCCGAGCAGCAGTTGTAACTAGCAAGATGACTGGAAGCTGGAGAGTAGTAATGGCAGAGCAGAATGAGACCTGAGAATACTAGCAGTAGCCAGACAGGAACTTCCAAGTACTCCAGTAAGGCACTCAGGGATCTTAGGCCCCATCCACACTACTGCGTTTTAGTTTAGAAACGGATAAATAAAACGAATACGATCTCCGTCCACACCAGCGTTTTAGCTGAGTATTAGAATTTATCTCCGTCCACATTAAAACGACTGAAAACGCAGATCACGTGACCATTCACCAACACTGGGCATGCGCGTGCCGGTGTAAACACAACTTCATTAATAAAATTATCCCACCATGCTCTGGGTTAACCCCAAACCGACGCTCCATGTACGGTCAACGCCGCCGCTGCACACGGGAATTGTCACAGATCGCTCGAATAATAGCTTGACTCTGGCACATGTAGGCAGTTATAGCGTTGTAAAATGCAGAATTTACTTGTACAACAGCTGCTAGCAAAGATATACGCCATGACTGATGACACCCAATCATAGAGCCGAGCGTGAGCCTCTATACGTCATCGTTTCTAAAGTCCTCCGTTTTGACCCGTCTACACTAAAACGCCCTCCGGAGATTCAAAACGAAAAACGGATCGGCAGCGTTTCTAAACTTCTCCGTTTTGGGTCTCCGTTTTTGCCGTTTTAGTGTGGACGGGAGGTGCAAACGTAGCAAAAGGTCTCCGTTTTTAAACGAAACCGCAGTAGTGTGGATGGGGCCTTAGGCACAGCACCAGGCTTCCTCCAAAACCAAGAGTGTAAGCAGTCAGGGACACTCTGCTAGCAGGACTGGAACTAGAGACACAGACTACGTTTACATGCAGCCAATAACCCGTTCAAAACCGGGATATTAGCAATAACCCGGTCGCGAACGGCCATGTAAACACCGGCAAAAACCCGAATATGCTCATATCCCGGATTTTAAAAACCGGGATATTATACCTGGGGTACCCCTTTTCTAACCCGAATTTTTGGTCATGTAAACGCGCATCGGCATATCCCCATAGTGATGTGTGTTCTGCGCATGTTCTATTCGCAAGGAATCTTGGTATTTTGAGTAGAGAAACTTCTCGGCGCATACAAAACCCCGCGTGCAGTATACCGGAAGTAAACATGGCGAGACGCAGCACAGCATACTTTTGGAGCGAGGTCAGTAACCTTACCAGCACCAAAGCGCAAACAAAGGCGATCGCTATCTGCCCCGAACTATTCATTATCCGCGTGCTGCTGCTGTTGTTGTTGTCTTTGGATACAGGAAGAAGAATCGGAAATGACGCATATTGCGTCTTAAGGTTGTCCGTACGTCCAGACGCTAACCGCGCGTCGCGTTTACATCGGGATATTGCAATTCCATGTATACAGGAGAAACTCTCTCTGCTCACGCATGTAAACGGGTTATTCCTAATGTTTCAGAAACCCGAATAGTGACCTTAACCCGACCATAACCCGAAATTTGGCTGCATGTAAACGTAGTCACAGAAGACAAGACAGACAGGACCGGTGGCAGGACTAAAGCACAAAATACTTCTACAAATAAAACACTGTAGACTTTAATAACAAGAAACAAACTATGTAGCACAGAAGTACACAGTAGTACAACATCTAACGAACTGGCAACACATGAGGGAAAGAGCACACACATAAAGGGAGTTAACAAGAGTAACAGGTGAACACTCACGTAAACGAGGACTGAAACAAGGGAGCAGAGAACATGAGGAACAGGTGACAATACTCAGACAAATGAGGACTCAACTAGACAAGAGGGCGTGGTACAGGGAAACAAGGAGGCAGGAACAGAGGAGCACATGGCCAACACAAACAAAACCATATGTTCAAGCACAACACAAACATAGAGACATGAAACAACGACAACACAGACAAAGCTGCCAGGGCAGAACCCTGCCAGCCGCAATATTAGCTTTAATTCGAATGGCAAAATCGAAACAAAATTCAACAATGATTCAACCAGTAAAGAAATGTTGAAACGTCATCTAGGAGTGTGTTCTGTAATGTATAATTTTGGCAAATGCAGGTCATTCGGTTAATATGCACACAGAAATTTGCAGGACACTTGACCCAAATCAACAATAACGCATTGCAGTTCAGAGCACAATAAATCCAATATCTGTGATGTACAGATGCAAGTATCCAGCTAGATCTTAAAAAAAACATGTTTATCTGTTGAATTAGAATAAATTAAAACATGCTTTTACTCTGGATTGTTTTGCTTCCCACATTACTGTATGATGTCACAACGTACAATCTCTGAGCAATATCTGCAATTCAGTTCTCTGAGATCTCACCCGTGTGCGTCTGAGCCTCGTTCTGTGCCAAATCTGCTCTTTTATCAGCTCTTTAAATTCTACAGGGTTCTGATGAAACCATTTCATCCATATTTCAAATGACAAGAATGTTTGTTTCATGTTCTTTCTCTCTTTACAGTATCAAGTACCAGTTTACTGGTCTTACTTTGATCTACAGAGGGGAGCAGAAGACAAATGACCACCAGAAAGGAAAGACAAACGTGATGTTCATTGGACTGCAATTAGCATTTTTCTTTCTTGCGTGCGAATGTCTTTGTAAATAGCAGAAACTGTTTTAATCTTCAGATACAGTGGAAACCCCTTGAGCTCTTGATCGCGGTATCAGATGTTAATCTCTCTGTTTGCAGCAGCTCCACTGATAAGAGTGTTTTGTTCTTATTTCTACTTATTTGTCTTAGTCTTTTTGGTTCTCTGAAAAAGATGTTGCAAACTGACACGGATAACTACTTGGATATGTTCATGCCCAAACTGATGCAATTCAAACATGTATATATATATATTAGTGCACACCGTGTCTAACCGTGAAAAGTTCGAGTGTTATGCTGTACAGATGTCGGCTACACCTCTCAGCCTTCTTAGAAATGTTTCTAAGATTTGATTCTGACACTTTTACTGTGGGTTCTTTTGTCATTTAAAATAAAAGTGTGTGAAAACCATTGACTGTGATGCTTGTGTCATTACGTGCGAGAAAGAAAGTTTCAGGGTGGAAACTCTGGTGGTATTGACGGGTCAATGGCAGGAAATGGAAAGTGCAGTGCATCTGGTTTCCTACCACCTTGTTTTCGACGTGATGTGCACTTCACTTGTGTGCACTTCTGTTGACCAAACAAATTAAACAGGTTAAGAAATCGAGGAGAATAAATGCACCAGGTTATTTCTTATATAAGAAAATAAAACAATTATGTCACTAAATATGTTCAGATTCTGGCTGCATTTAGAGAGACAAAATGCTCCATCAGGTGAACTGGTCCTCGCCATGCACAACCACATGACCTAGATTGAGTTTTTCTCTCACACATATCTTCTACTTAATATTATCTGTTTTCAAAAAACACATTGATGACCAGAATGTGTTTCTCTTCCAGTCAGGTTTGGAAACATTCTTGAGCAGGTCCATTTTGGTGTGAATGGATCTTTAGGCTGATTTTGTAGATTTGCTTCACCAAATAGACAATCTTTTTTTTTTTTTTAATGAAAGGAAAGAGAATCAGAAAAAAGTCACTCTTTGGATTTAAATAGGCAAATGATTGGAAGACACATCATGGCTACATTCCAGGATGACAAAGCCAAAAAATTCTTGCTGCAAAAATTGATGCACCTCTTGATGGAAATAAATGTTGTGATGTTGTTTCCATCAAGAGGTGCATAAATACTGAGTCAAGATCTTGTATTGTCAATGCAAGAGTCCAGCACTCTGTAAAGTCTCCTCCAGCACATCCCAAACACTTTCACTGAATTTAACATCTGAACTCAGAAGAGCCGATTCATGTGTGAAAATGATTCTTCATGCTCCTCCCAACCATTTTTACACAGTCTGAGCCTGATGAATCTTGACATTGTCATCCTGGAATATGGTCAGCATGATGTGTCTTCCTATATGGTTGTTTAAGAAATGAAAAGCGACACACTCCATCAGTTAGGATTAGAAAAACTGTAGCCAAACATATAGCCTAACATGTAGAAACATAATAATCACTGCGATAATCATCCAATCATAGACTCGTAAGCATTTGCCTATTTAAATCCAAACCGCCGGGCAGTGAATAACAGTAATTATCAGGTGACATAATGGTCAATGACTGAAGAAAACTACTGAGGCAGCAAAGTTCAAGCACAAGTAAGGGAACACTTTGACTTTAGTTCACTTTATTCAGTGAACATCCAGTGGCATTAGCATTGCTCATTAAAACACATAAAGCCAGTTAAGCTAAAGTTTTCAACTTTCAGTGCCTACAGACCCCTCTGACCTCAGCAATTGTTTGTTTAGTTGTCACGAAGACTGCAGGTTTATGTGCGTCATCATTAGCTTATTAAAGGCCATGGTCTGTAGGGTTGAACATTGAGGAGGGAAACCACAATGAATCGCAGCATTTCGGTTAGCACACACTTGAAGTGTCAAACTACACTTTTCTTTCCATTCATATGCATGCACATTTTCTTTATGGAATATTGCAGTATTTATTCCATTGACTTTTTATCTCAGAATTGCATGATATGAAGTCGCAATTGTGTTATAAAGTCAGAATCGCGTGATATAAAGTCACAATTACATGTTATAAAGTCAGATTTGTGAGATATAAACTCGCAATTCTGACATAACTCGCAATTCTGACTTTTTTCTCAGGATTTCATGTTTATATTTCACAATTCTGACTTTATAACACGCAATTGTAAGATATAAAGTCAGAATTGCATGATATAAAGTCAGAATTGTGATATAAAAAAAAGTCATTCTTTTTTTTTCCTGAATAGAAATTCTGAGAAAATATGTCAGAATTGCGAGATAAACTCACAATTGTTATAAAGTCAGAATTGCGAGAAAAAAAGTCAGAGTTGCGCAATTGTGAGTTTAAATCTCGAAATTCTGACTTTTATAACACGCAATTGTGAGTAATATCTCGCTCGCAATTCTGACTTTATAACATGCAATTGCAACTTTATAATCACACAATTCTGAGAAATAAAGTCAGAATTGCGAGATGTAAACTAGCAATTGTGAGATAAAAAGTAGCAATTATCTTTTAAAATGTTTTATTCTGTGGCAGAAATAAGTTTCCATAACAACCTGTCACTCACACGAGATCAACAATTCTCGATGGGAAAAATCAAGTCCCGCCCTACATTTTTTCTTGTTCGAGAAGGCAAGAGTTTCACTCCGGGATAGGACTATGTCACAATAGGGAAGAAAACACGTATCGCTACTTCTGTTACAAGCCTTTAACTAGATAAAAAACACAAACTTTAAAGCTGCAGGTTTTGACGCTAATCTCGTCTCCTGTTCTCAACGCACGAGACACACAAACTTCCTCTGAGCGCCGCCATTTCATTTCACCTGACAGACTGCAGGAGGCCGTAACTGGATTATCACACAGCAAAAACTGCATGTAAGTCAATAATTTTGTTTTCACCTGCGTCTGGGACACTGGCAAACACCTGCATATTGATTGCCTGTCATCACGGGGTTTAATAATAAATGTCTCCCTCAGTCTTGCATTTGTCATTCAGACTAATAGAAACTCAAGTCCAATAACAGACTCACTCAATAAACATCTCTATGCCTATATGACAGATGTGTTTGTGTATTGTAATATTGAGCTGAATTATATTTGCCTGAGTTTTATTACAAAGTCTCTCTGTATGTATAGGCTACGTACACAAACACATAAAAATACATTAAGTATAAATATCAGTCAAAAGTTTGAACACAGCCTACTTTTTTTCCTGGACGTTTTACAACAATAACTGTCACTTTCTGAATACGTTTTATAACAAAATATAACAAATTGAATTATGGGGATTATATATAGTGACCATAAACGTTTTTTCTATTTATTTAATAACTTATTAATTAATTTATTAAATCAATATATCAATTTAAAATTGTATCAGGCCTATATTTTAGATTTAAATTAAAATAGCTCATGTTAATACATTCTTATAGGCACACTTTATATATTTCTGCAGAATTATTTTCAAGCATTTAATAAACCTTCAGATCAAAAGGTTTAGAAACAAATTCAGTCAAATGTGTCCAAAATGGTGTTGTTTTCTTTCTTTATATCACCTTATGACCACCATCCTTTTCATTTTTTCCCCAAGCTGTCATATCAAATGTGGATTTGCTTGTATTTTGTACAGCTAAAGGCTGGAGACCCCTGCTCTCTGCTGTCAGATCAACACAATGATAATTAATGTGTGTCATAGTGGCAGCTGGGAACTCAAGACACCTCAGGTAGTATGTGTGTGTGTGTGTGGGTGGGTGTGGGCGAGCTATACTTCAGAGATAAATTTGTACCTAGAAGTAAACTCAGTTTGACAACAAAAAAAACCTTCGGGGACATGCAGAAGACATCTCTTAATTGGAAAAATTATCCATAGATTTTAAATGTATATAGGGCTATATATATATATATATATATATATATATGCCGATAAATATGCGCACCATCAGGCCGTAAACAGAAAACACAAAGTGTTTTAAACCAACATGCAAAAATCACTGCATGAGAAAAATTATTTTTCTACTGAAACATTCCCATGATGTGACAACTAGCCCCGGTCTCCTCTAACATGTATAGCAACACCTCAGCTGTCAGTCACAATATGAACGTGAACGTTTGCACAGCAGCATCAACAGTAGTGGTAAAACAAGGAAATGTGTGAGCAATTGAGCATGTAAGTGGTCACATTGCTCACAGACGATGGTTGTGTCCGCCCTCACCGCTGCTGTTTGTGGGAGTTCTGGCAGGAACGCAGCGTCCTGATAGTCTGCTAATAGAGATACTTTCTATCTGAATCGGCTGAAATTACACCGCATTGGTTTATCTCTCCTTCCCTTATTACCGCCGTCCTCATTAAGTACAGAATGAGATCTCTCTCTCATGCACACTGGCTCTCACAAATGGGATGTCAGAGTATATTTCTCTTTCCATTCATCTCATCTTCAACCTCACCTGCTACCAGCTACAACCTTTTATTCTCTCGGCCTCTATGTGGCTCCATACGCTGGATGTCGGCCTGGTTTCCTCTTTAAGCTCAATGTTCTCAGGGTTTAAGCGTCATTTAGAGTTTTATTTGAAAATATTTAAAAATGTAATTTATTCCTGTGATGTAAAGCTGAATTTTCAGCATCATTACTCCAGTCTTCAGTGTCACATGATCCTTCAGAAGTCATGCTGATTTGCTGCTCAGTTCTTATCAATTATTATTGGTGCTCAGTTATTAATAATGGTTCTTATTATTATCAGTGTTGAAGACTGGGACATAGAAATATTCTGTAACATTATAAACGTATTTACTGCCACTTTTGCAGTAAAGACATTTATACTGTTTCAAAAGATTTCCAAGTTTTCAGCATTGATAATAATACGAACCATTATTCAAACTTTTGACCGGTACTAGTGTATACCCCTTTAAAGACCCATTTATTTAAATAATAAGCGGTATTACTATAATTTGGAAGAGTTAGACAATTAAAACTAGGTCTGTGGCTGTGCCCCTTGTTGTTTACTATTGACTTTTTCTGAGCACATTAGTATCAATCAAGTGCTTATGTAATAAACAAAAACATGTTATAAATGTGGTTGATGCATTTCTACTGGCCCTAAACCCTGGTGAACAGCCAACATGCTCACTTCCTGTTGCAAAGGTCACGAGTTGGATGTTTTTATGTGCCTCGAGCAAACGCAGAACTCTTCAAAGTCTCGCTCTGAGTATATTAACACCTTTGGTAATTCACACACAACATTCTGCCCTTTCCCCCGGTTTTGTTTATTTCCAATTAGCTTCTTGTGGCATTTATGTCATGTGAGCTGCCTGCAGGCCGGCGGAGAGATTCTCAAGGCACTCTGGGGCCGCTTGATGGAGTGGGTTGAAACTGCGGTAAAGATAGAGGGAGGAAGAGAAAGAGTCAGACAGGAAACCCCAAACCACTCGTTGAGTTCAGCATCTATTCATTCACCCCTCCACCTGGGCGTTCAGAAAGAGTGCATGTGGCCTAATACCCCTTTCATTTCACAGGCAAAATGTTACTGTGGATGGATGACTTGCAGATGTGTGTTTGGCATTGTAAATGCTAACAGTGGCATTAAAAAAAAAAGGAATAGTTTTCCCAAAATTCATATTTTCGTCATTGTGTACTCATCATAATGTCGATTTATATGACTTAAACACAAAAAAGTTATTTTGCTGAATATCATTGCTGCTCCTATTCTAATGAAAGTGGATGGGGACTGGCGCTTTATTTAAAACAATTTTTTTATTTAAAGCACCATAAATGTACTCCACTTGTACATTCTAAGTCTTCTGAAGCCATACAATGATGAACAAATTAAAATGTACATCGTTGTTTACTAATAATCTTCCCCCTCCTCATTGCTCTCAAAATTGTTTTGTATTTGCATATGTTCATCATGTTAGACATTATTGATGAACGATCACAAGACACAGAAGAAACCAATTACGTTTGATGTCATTGATGTCAAACCTGGCTTCATAAGACTTGAAATATAGTCATATGGACTACTTTTGGTGCTTTTTTTATTGTACAGTATAGCAGCACAGACATTATCAAAATAACTAGACAAAAAATAAAATAATAAAGAAGCAAAATATTAACTTAAATTTCAGTTTTTGGGTGCATTGGTTCAGCGGCATTGGTTCCAGAAGTAATTTTTCTTTTAGGGGTTTTAAAACGGTCTTTCTTAAAGCATTATGTGCCATGAATCAAACTAACCAGCTGAGGTGAGATAATTATACTATGATTATAGCATTACAAACTTTGAATTTGAAACAAAAAAGTATTTGAAAATCAGACAAAAATACAAAGGTACAAGACTGTGTACTTAACTGCTTAGTGAGAGAGAACTACAATCCCATGAAGCATTGCGAACAGCATAATCGAATTAAAATTATGAAGAAATGTCAAACTACTCGTATAAAAAATGTTGATTATATGTATAAAAACAATATATTTTAAGTTTATTGCAAAATATGCATATATAATAAAATATTTAAGCATTTTGAGAGTGCAGAGCGATAGACTCGATTGGGGAACTCGCGGTGTTTCATCCTTTGGCACGTTTTGCTTGTTTCGAATGTTCTGTAGAGCATCATGGGTAATGTAGTTTAAGCTATATTAAAAGCTATACAGTCTTTAGACAATAACCCAGAATATTTCTTTTACAACTGTCAAATTATGACAGCAGAGAGACAGGGGCCGAAAGAATCAGCTGGGATAACACAAGGACCTGAAGGAAGACATAGTGACATTCAGATCTGTCTTTACTGAGACAAATTGCAATGTGTGGTAGAACTGCATGTGACCACCAGTAACCTGATGAAAAAAAGGTTTTCCAATTTCCAATATGAAATAGAAAACAGAGTAGAAAACTATGAGGTACAAAACACATGTAATTTGGAAACAGCAAGTGAGAAATAAATCGTTTTGTGGAGAGACGGAGAGAAAAGTGTGTGTGTGGAGTAATTTCACAGAGGAGCTGTTTGTACTGTGCATTAGTCTGCTCAGATGTGATTCTGTTTGTCTTTGGAATGAAACGTTGCAACAGGGTGTTGAAAACAAAGCAAAAGGTCACAGTAAAACTGTCTCGAGTAAACACTCCACCTGCAATGCATGCTGCGTACAGATACAAAAGTGCTCAAAATAGTCATATTATTAAATATTCCACACATCCCCCCTAAGAATTTGCTGTTAACTTCGTAATATGTATTGTACACTAATTCGTGATTGCCTCAGTCCCCTTTAAAATATGAAACGGCTCATCCCCGTATATTAGTCTGCGTTATTCAACGCGTTCTCCAATCCGTAGTGCATTTGTGCATTAATGTGCATTTATTGATAATTTGATCTGCATCTGTGTAGTTCTTTGTCATCAATGCAGTTTACATAATATGATTTGGGAATAATACAAGACGGTTTCCCTTTTTTTATATATATGTTCCTTTCATCTAAATGGCATAAGACTTTGTGGTTTTTCCTACTTTTGCTATACGTAATATCATACTTCAGTACAATAAAATTGCTAAAATATGTCATAATATTCATTTTATAATAAATCCAAAAGCAAAACATGTGAAAAGAACTATAAAAGGGAGTGGAAATGGCAAATGTGTGGTCCGCTGCAGCCATCTACTGGTTATAGTGGTAATTTCATGTCATTTTTATGTTAAATGTGTTTGTTTTCCACCAGCTGACAGAAATTCTTCTTTTAAGCATGGATGGCACATTTTCCATGTTATCTCCATCAATGAAAATGAGAAATGTAGATCTTCTTTAAAGTACATTTTTTATGCTCAAATGTAGAGTTGAAAATAATAATAATAGCGTTTAAAACATTGGATATTTAAAAAAAAACTGCCAATCTAGACAATTACTGTAATATAAGGTTTGGCTGTATTCTTAATGAATATTAATTAATATTATCTGATTATTTAAAATGATTAGAAATTAAATCAATATGCAGGGATTGACTGGATAGTGTAGAACCTAAGTATTGTTCATGCCTATACCCTAGTATACAAGCAATATATAATTTAGTTTTTTCAAATCATACCCTCATTGGAGGCTGAGCCCCCCTAATATTGAAATCCTACAATTGGCCCTTCCGTTATAATTAGCTTTATATAAAAACAGTAGAAATCCCATAGGACATACCATATTTGTTGAAAATGTCTCTGTGTGTGTGTGCATTTATGTGTCAACAGAAGGGGCGAAACTGAAAAAGCTCAAGAGGGAAACACTGGAGCAAAATGACAGAATACAGTATCATGTGAATGGCTTTGAAGTGATGTTTTGAGAGCAAAAACTCTCTTTCTTCCAATTTCTTTTCACGTCTTTCCTTTCCTCTGATGCTGAGGGGACACGATGACATTGAGTGTCAGGTTGTGTTTTGCACTTTAGCTGCTTTGTCAGTCACGCAGTTTATCATAAACAATGTGAACACTCATCTCTTTATAAATTCAGCCGCTGCCTGTGCCTGACTGACAGAGGCATAATGCCCATTCAAACAGATATTCTACAGATAAAAAATAACAAAAATAATAAGATTTATATATATATACTGTATATTACAATATATATTACATTTTTAATAATCATTTTTTCTGCATTTTAATATACAGTATGCTGAAATGATCAACTCAAACTGCTACAATAAAACAAAAAAATATCTCAAATTAAAAACAAATCTAATCGCAGCCTTGAAGCACGTTCAGGAAACGCGTTTGAAAACACTCATTATTTTTGGAATTCCGTTTGATGCCTCTAGAGGCTGAGAAATGACTCACAGCTATAATAATGTTTTATATATTAATTTATATAACCAAAGCAGGTATTATTTTCAGAAAACTTAAGTGATAATCATTAGCAAATGTTGGTGTCTGTCTACAGAATGTACTAATGCTCCTGTGAGCTCTGACACCAGCTCTGCAGGGCTGTTCATCACACACACACACACACACACACACACACACACACACACACACACACACGTATGTGCTCGTCCCTCCACACACTCACTCACAAGTTCATGTGGCTTTCTGTCTCCATAGCAAATGAGTCTCCAGGAGCATGAATTATACATAAGTCTCTCTCTCTTTATCTGTGGCTGCTTCTAGACAGAGAATAAGCGAGCAGGAGAGACCGACAGACACAGACGCTGTCTTAGAGGTGGCAGCTGTGTGTGTGTGTGTGTGTTCTCATCATACTATGGCTTGACAACTCACTGTTATTTCATGCCACCTGCTGCTGACTTCCTGTCCCCCAGGAAGTGCCTCTTCACCTTAATGAGCATTCAGACACTGAGCTACTGAGAGAGAGAGAGAGAGAGAGAGAGAGAGAGAGAGAGAGAGAGAGAGAGAGAGAGAGAGAGAGAGAGAGAAATAAGTAGGTGCTATTTCTAAAATATTTTAATTAAAATACTTAAATTAATACATTATAATTAATATAAATAATACTGTTAATTAATACTTAAAAGGCATGACTATTAAATTGACCAATTTGTGCAGATCAGTGTGTCCATACAGTGTTCATAACTAAATGAAACAGATGAAATGATGAGGAAGCATAAGTGCAAATGAAAGTCAGGTATGCAAAAGCAAGTGGTGCTCACTCACTGCAGAGCCAAATGACGTCCAGCTCCACTACTTGGACCTTCTAGCTCAACCCATTACTCCCAAATTACGTTCTTGGACTTCACGCTCACAGTGAGCAGCCTCATACCAGCCAATCTCTTGCATGCCAATGGGTGCTGCATGAAATCATGTATATATGCATATGATATTGATATATAATATATTCATATAACAATATGTATCAGATATATATTTTTATATCATTCCATCTCTTGCTCTTTTTTGAAGTCCTGCAAATCAGCAATTAAGCCAACTAGTATCACAAAACACACTGAAGAACATTTCCGGTTTCCATGTTTTATGGGGACTTTCCATCGACAATTATTTTTAAACAGTACAAACTGTATATTATATCCCTCAACCCTAAACCTACCCATTACAGAAAACATTTTCAAAAAGAAAAAATATTCGGTATGATTTTTCCTCATGGGGACCAAAAAAGTTAAAGATTTCTGGTATTGCCATCCTTGAGGGAATATTTTGTCCCCATAATGTAGGGAATACCTGAAACACACACACACACACACACACACACACACACACACACACACACACACACACACACACACACACACACACACACACACACACACACACACACACACACACACACACACACACACACACACACACACACACACACACAGTCATTTCGCCACATTTTCACTTTAAAGTGAAAAGAAAACAACAGCGGATTCGTTTAACTCTCCCAGCAGACATCACAAGCTGACCCAGTTAAAAGTGTGTGTGTGTGTGTGTGTGTGTGTGTGTGATACCTGGAGAGCTGTAGGAAGCGGAATATCTAGAGCTCCAGTTTGACCAATTAACATGAATGAGGTTTATGCTGAATTCGGTTTTTATTTCTGGAATTCCTTAATATAATTTATTTTTGTGCAGTATTGTTTGCACTATCCAGGTTATATAACAAGAGAATACTCTGTGGGAATTTGTTTGGATGTGTTAGGCTTTGATATTAATGGTTAATATTGAATAATTTTTTTCATAGTTACGCCAGATTTTAAAAGTTGTTGATTTAAAAAATGAAGCGTTTAACACAGATTGCACTTTTAAAATACTGCATGTTATCACAAAATATACAAAGAGCGGATAAAACAAACAATACATAAACAAAATTCTACATTTATAATTATAGTCATGATCATTTTTATTTGATAAGGATTCAGCCTTTCTTGTGGTGTATCTTATGGCAGTGTTTTAACATGCGTTCCAGAGTCTCCCCCAGGGTATTCTGGGATGTCAGGCTGGAGGGTTTCTGGCTCAGAGCGGCTCCAGAAGCGTCCAGCAGAGAGCTGGAATGAGACCAGTGAACAGAACGATAGACACGAATCAACTCAGCGCTTGTGGCGTTTTCATGCATTATATACAGGTTTTATTTTTTAAAACATGGCTACTTTTGTCCCTGTGGACTTTCAGAATATAAACTCTCTTAAATCACCACATTTCATATTATGGATTTGGTGGGAATGAAACATTTAAACATTTTCAGAATAAAATTGCTGACTCCTTTGTCTTGCTAAAGCTCATTTATAGCTAGCATGTTATGAATATAAATAATATTAAAAAAGTTAAATAATAGTCACACTTTTTGCATAATTTGACAAAATCACAGCTTAATTGAAAATGATGTACAAAAAATTCTGTTAACAAGTAATATTTACCTTTTTCTGTAGGTACATTTTTGAAAACTTTATTAATGCCAAATATGTTGCAGTGGAAACTACATCACAACTGTAGGACAGTCATAATTTGAATACAAATTTATATAAAAAATTACATTTCACACAATAAATACTGAAATGGGTTGATATATTATGGTATATTTTTTGTAAAATATTCATATTTTTTTCAGATTTTAATATTTTAAAATGATTTATTTAATATTTAAAATGTGTTTGTATCTGGGACAATAAACAGAACCATCTATAAATAAAAGCAACAATAAATAGTTTATTTTATAAACAGTTTCAATGTTGTGAAAATTTCGTCATGCCTTAAAATAGCTTGAATGTAACATGTAAACCCTTGCTTCATTTAATATACGTGGATTAAATGATGTAATGATGATAAGTGCATTTTACATATGTAAATTAGCCCCGCCTCCACTCACTCACACCAGCTCGGACTTCCTGATCCACTTGCTCAACTGTAGTAAACACTACGGCAAGTAGAAGTATTGGTTTAATTCTGCCATATGTTTGAACCAGAAACTGATTCAGAAGAACTGGTAGAGTGAAATATACAGGCTCCTTAGATGTATTATACCATTCGATTTATCATTCTACAGGAAATGTTCAGAACATTTTGCATACGTATATAAACATCCTAATGATTAAATGAGGATGAAAAAGTCATTGTCAACAAAAGAGGTGAAGAGATATAACACCTTCATAGCATTGAATGTGAGAGCAATTATACAGACCTTTCCTCTCTCTGACACACACACACACTCTCATACCATCACACTCGCTCTATCCTGCGCTGTGTGTGTGTGTGTGTGTGTGTGTGAGAGAGAGAGAGAGCAGAACTAAACGCCTGCTCTGCTGTGCCCTGCAGTCCTTAATTGGCTTCTCCAGCCTGTCAGGAGGAAAAGAGAATAGAGAGAATAAAAGAGAACAAGAGAACCGCATGCCACCTTATACAGGGGGGAAAAAACCTAAGAGAAAGAGACTAAGACAAATTGCAGGTGGTTTATATAAATGCATTCATTGTGTGTGTGTGTCCCCTTTTAAATAGCCGATATAAAAGATCCTCAGAGGACAAAGGAAACGATATTTCGCTCTAAAGGAGAATGCACAAACTATAAAGGAATGGAAATGATGAACAATGAGAATGACAAATTGTACTATTATTAATGCTCCATATACCTAGCGAAAGTTTGGGAGGAATATGGTTGTATTTTACACAATAACACACGTTGCGACGGAACATCACTTTGGCAATCGGATCGGATTTATCCGTTGAACTAACTGTTGTAATTGGATCCCTAAAGATACTGTATAAACATCTCTCCTTCAGCCTTATTTGTCGGTTTCTCCCTTTATTCAAATTCACAGGGGATCTCTGAGTCTCGACCCCTTTTAACATCTCTTCACATATGAGCTCTAAACCCTAGATATGTCTTCTGAGAAAAAGAAAGACCTTAAAACGTCTGGCATGGTGTCTGTACTGCAAGGAAACAAAATGGCTCCCGTTAAAATGAACAAAGCTTTGAATGCCTTGCAGTTTAGAAGACTTAGGGTGTTCACACATGGCAGGTTTGGTTAGATTAAAACGAACCCTAGTGCGATTGCTCTGTTTGTGCGGTTCATTTGGATAAAGTGTGAACGCTACCATCCGAACCCTGGTGCGCACCAAACAAGCGGGCCGAGACGCTGAAAAGATGAGTCTCGGTCCGCTTCCAAACGAACTCTGGTGTGGTTCGACGAGTTCTCAGCTGGTCAAAAGACCATCATAGGTTTTGCACAAACAACGAGCGCATTTATCCAAGCACACAGCATTGTTTTGGATGTTTGGTAAGTTCAGTCGCAAAAAATACATCATAAAAGCCGACCAATCAGGTTGTGAACATATCCCTATGCCTTTAGGTTTAGTAGGCTATCTTTAGGTTCGGTGTTAAAATGCCAATGTGAACGCTAAGCGGACCAGGACGAATTATTAATTTTTTTGGGCTGGACCGAACAAACACACCCTTAGAAGATTATAATAGGAGTAAATATAGGCTAGTTGCAATGCTTGCATGTAATGATTAAGTTTAACTTTTAAATTACTATGCTTCGAAAACAAAAAATATATCTGTTTTCTTGGAGAAAAACTATGTTTTTTATTCTGCTTAATCTGATGTTCTACAGTCAACTCTGCAATTCAGTCTAACACTGTTTATATTTTAAGCAAATAATATGATGAGTAAAATGCAATGATTATAAACAACAAAGTTGTCTGCTAGCTATATGCAATGAAACAAAACTGTAAAGTTCTCTTGAGACTCCCCTGTTTCGCAGCATAGAGTAATGATGATATGCTAAAGCCCGCCCGCACGTTGACATGATTGGTTACAAGGTCTATGGAGGACCAACTCTACCATATTTAAAAATAAATACAGAAATAAATAAATGCTCAATAAATAAATAAGCATACAATTAATTGCCCCAAAAAATACAATAAACAAATAAATGTAGGTAG
The DNA here is from genome assembly GCF_029890125.1 of Rhinichthys klamathensis goyatoka. Taxonomy (NCBI): domain Eukaryota; kingdom Metazoa; phylum Chordata; class Actinopteri; order Cypriniformes; family Leuciscidae; genus Rhinichthys; species Rhinichthys klamathensis. Next base: position 109,731 of record NW_026606873.1, read on the forward strand.
AAATTAAATTATACAGTGAGACATAAATGTATATATCTCTTTTAATAAGCTTCTTTATTTATTCACCTTTGTAATAATTACCTTATTTATTTTTTGTCCGTTATAATCTTCAACTTTATTTATTAATTACTTATTTTTTACAAGTATTTATTTATGTGCATGTTATAATATTTTTGTCTGTTTTATTCTTCCTTTGTATTTTTTTTACCCTATTTATTTCTTCAATGCTATTTATTTCTGCCTGTGGTTTCTACATTTCTGTATGCATTTCTGCCTCATTATGCAAATGAGGAGGGGCTGTGTCTTAAGGGGTCAACTTCTGCCCATTGGTTGGTTAGCATTTTACTGCATCGGTCGAATCTACATGCCACCGGCCGCGTTTTTTTTTTTTTTTTGCAGGGTGGTAGGGGAAGACTCATTAATATTCATTAGGGAACTCATCCCTGATTGTCAATTTAAAATATACATTTTAAAGTCAAGAAAGTCGCAGTTTGATGTAAAAATGTTGAGGTATAAGACTGTGAAAATACGTAATTAAAAAGACTACAAACCCAAAAGGCGCACATTTTCTCTCAATGAATGCAGCTAACTTTACTGAAGCTAACGTCTGTCATTTGTTCTATAGTCTTACGTTATAATCGTAACGTTACGCCGTCGTGCCTGAGTGTTTTTTACCAGACTGCACACACACGAGCAGCGGATCTCGCTCGTTGTTTCGCTTCCCGGGAGATGTAGTTCATTGAGCGATTTTCACATAAAACTAAATGTCACTCTTCTGTTTTATGACAAACTGCGACTTTCTTGACTTTCATAATTATCTTTTAAATTGACAAACATCATATGTCTAATTCAGGGCACAGTTCAGACGGAATAAGAAGATAAGTTGTCTCTCGCCATTGACTACCATACATATTTTTTTCCGAAATAAGGTCCCATGAGCCGGAAGCGGAGGGGAGGGGCTTAGGCTCTCTATGGGCAGAAGTTGACCCCATAAGACACAGCCCCTCCTCATTTGCATAATGAGGCAGAAATGCATACAGAAATGTAGAAACGACAGGCAGAAATAAATAGCATTGAAGAAATAAATAGGGTAAAAAAATACAAAGGAAGAATAAAACAGACAAAAATATTATAACATGCACATAAATAAATACTTCAAAAAATAAGTAATTAATAAATAAAGTTGAAGATTATAATGGACAATAAATAAATAAGGTAATTATTACAAAGGTGAATAAATAAAGAATCTAATTAAAAGAGATATATACATTTATGTCTCACTGTATAATTTAATTTCTACCTACATTTATTTGTTTATTGTATTTTTTGGGGCAATTAATTGTATGCTTATTTATTTATTGAGCATTTATTTATTTCTGTATTTATTTTTAAATATGGTAGAGTTGGTCCTCCATAAAGGTCGTTTGTGATGTAAAGTAATTTAATTATACATAGAAAGCAGCGATCAAAGAACGCTTTACAAAACCTGGAGGTGTCAATCAAACAGCGCGTGTTTGAGTTCTGGACCCGCGCCAAAACTCCCGTAATAATCAACGAATCTCTTATTAACATTGTGTTTGCACTGTTAGTTATGATGAAAGCATTCGTTAGTGTGGAGAAATCGTGTTGCAAAGACGAGATCGCTGTATACATGTCTGTGATCGGCTACATGCTCATCATTGCAACCTTTCATGGCACCATCTTAATATAATGCCATCTAATCGCATTGGTATAATTATCACTTTTCACGAGTAGTTAACATTGAGGACTGTAATAGTAAAAACATGCTAAAAAGCCTCTTCAAGGGAGTTCCACATGTAATACTACTAGCTATTTCATATGCAAAGATGTCAGCCAATCACAGCAGTGTTTTACACTGAAGTCTCACATCAGACACGCCCCTTCAAACAGAGCGATCAAATCAGAGGGTTCTAAATCAGGCTAGGAAAAATGCCTTTTATTTCTAAATTATTACAATTTTTGAGGTAAAAATCATACTAACTTTATAAGTGCACCCGAGGAAACATGAAACAATAAAATGCAGTTCATGACCCCTTTAAGGAGAAAATGATCAGCAATGGTGTTGACTTATGACTTTACACATGGTTTGTCTTAAAGCATATTAAAAACACCACATAGACATAAAAAATTGATTTTCACCACAGGGGGTCTTTAAATATTCTCATAATTGTTGAAGCTGTCTACACTACAAGCATGCTATCCAACAACACTAATTTTCCCATTATAATGAACAAAACTGTCCACTTTGCAAGTGAGCAAACAAAATTAGAACACTTCCTTTACAAACAATGAAACAGTGTAAGTGAAACGGGATGCAAGAAAACTAAACAAAAACTACACAATACAATACAACAATAAATCTGTACACACTGCAAGCATGCCATGCATAACGGCAAGATGCCCCTGTTAACTGGCACCCCCCTTTTTTTGCATAGACATAAAAATCACTATCCAAACTTAAATGGTTGTAATTCAGGAATGCTTTGGAATTTAGACCTATGGCTGGTCTTGTTTTAAAGAAGACATTTTCCAGATTATTGTAGAAGTCTAGAAATTGTAAAAAATGAAACAGAAAAAAAGTTATATAAGTTTGAGTTTATGAAATTGTGTAATGTAAAAATATAATGAATAATATTTTATATAAAATATATATATTACAAAATATATTTTACTCTAAAACTGCAAGAAAATTAAAGTCAAATATCTGAACAAGTTGTATTCCAAATTTTGGGTTGATATCTCAAAAAATGAGCTTTCAGTAAGATTTTATTCGGGCGCAGTACCCAACTTTTTCACTAGGTGAACACCAGACTCCATTACTGCCCATATAAGGGCGCCTCCATTTTCATATGTTTTGAGTGATCTGAACCATGTATTTCCATAATTTTCATACAATTTATGAAGTAGACATCCTATTCAGAAGTAGTATGGGTGGTTTGGCAGTATTTGATTTGAATTAAACCTCTAATAAATGCATAAAGACTACGTTATAGCGTTATAGCTCGCAGCCGCATTACAAATCGAGAATCCATACATTTTTCTTTATATTTAAAACATTTTCAGACCCTTTTTTCTCATGAAATGGAATTGGTGTTATCTTTTGAACTCATGGCATGAAAACAAACGGAGGTTTCTACCAATCTTTCATGATTTTTCATGTTTATTGTTATTTCAAAATAAAGGGCTAAATACTCCTAATGAATATGAAATATTCTTGTTGCAAATTGATAAATTTCTGCTCCTCTGTAATATATTTTAGATAACAGCCACCAAATATGAAAACTAGAGATTTTAAGCTTTCAAATGATATATAGTTTGGCAATATTACTTTAGGTTTTTACTAAGATATTATTGTTTTAAACATGCAATGGCAAATGGGCCCGCCCATGCAGGTTAAGAGGTTAAAAACAATGAAAGTGTATATTGCAAGCACGCAACATTAAAACTTCATAAAAATCTCATAATGATTAAAAAAAGCCATCAAGGAAGCAATGTGACCATACTAACAAAGTCGCGCACTTGAATCTGAGAAAGTAGGTAGAAAGAGATAGAAAAGAGGGAGACAAACAGAAGAGTTGTAATGAGTTTAAAAATAAACCGAGCGAAGAATGAGAGAACACTTTCTGCTGCTGCAAAATGTCTCTCGTCAACGTCTCCCATGAGCTACACAACGACACAAATGGAACAACGTGAAATAAAACGCTCTCATTCTCTCTTCCATCAAATGCCCTTTCTCTTTTCCCCTCCTTTGGCCGTACTGGTGTTATTGATCGCAATCTGTACATGCGTTTTGTGAGGTCTCTCCTGTTTTTTGAACTCATACAGTTATTATACTTCGACTCAAGCTACTAATTTGTTCCCCGGAGATGTTTGTGTAACTTTCCCTTCTTGTCAGTGTGAGAGGTGATTTTTTCCAATGGGTTATGAGACTAGGGCTGTAAATTGAATAGCAAAACTCCGCGCGAGATATCATCTTAATGACTACAGAACACATATTTACACGTGAAAAAATATTTATTCAATGTTAACCACATTATGTTTCATCTGCAACAACATTGTGAACTTTTATAATTATACGTTTGGTCAGTAACTTTTAAATGCATCATTATGCAAACACACGAGGAGAGTTCGATGCATTAAAAGACCCATGAATGGCAAGTCGATGAGCTCAATGTGCGTCTCAACCAATGACAGATGGGAGTGGGGCAGGAAGAGTTTCGGAAACCTGTTTGGAAACACACATTTTGCAATTCCGTATGATGCCACTACTAGTGTCACAAAAATTACACAACATCACCTTTAATACATCAATTAGTTAATTAATACATTAACATACACACACACACACACACACACACACACACACACACACACACACACACACACACACACACACACACACACACACACACACAGTGCCACCTGTGTTATGTTATGTCATGCATGAGTCACTCGCTTACCTCATCACAGTGGGACGTCTGGACTAAGTTTGTAGATGCCAGCAATCCCATATCAGATGCGCTCAAAAACAGTCACGACGTGTTCAGAGACACACAAACACAGATTCAGAAACACTTTCTGGCTGTGAACCATGTGTATGTGTGAGAGAGGCTCCAGGCGGAGGTCCAGACACTAAATGAAGGGCAAAATGATGGTGGAAGTTGTGACCTCGATCTGCTCCACAGGTCAAACCTGCACTAGCCACAATAAAGAGAGGTCAGAGGTCATGGATGCATGAAAGAGCACAGTAATATTGGGAGATCAGAGGATGATCTGTGTACTCTACAGAGGAACAGAGAGCAGGAAAAATAAAAGTAGAAAGATTGAGAGAGGAGGGGAGATCTGGCACTGTCGGACAAAACAGATGGACCCGAGAGTGTATGTGTGCCGTTAATGTGTCCAAGTATTGCATTCAACCACATGGGAAAGAGAGAGAGAAGACAAAAAGACAAAACTGACCCTATACTTTATTAATGAACATCCTTGCTCTTTAGAGACCATTTGGGTGTTTGCAATCAACGATTATGTGGTGATTAAGAGTTTATATCTCACAATACTGGTGTTTTTTCTTGCAATTCTGAGTTTCTATCTCACAATTCTGAGAAGAAAAATCAGAATTCCGAGATATTAACTTTTTATATTCCACTTTTTTTTCTTAGAATTATGAGTTTTCTACAATTTAGAAATTTTTCTCAAAATTGTGATATAAACTCGTAATTGCGAGGTATAAAATCCGAATTTGGAGGTATCTCGCAATTGCAGGAAAAAAGTCAGAAATGTGAAATAAAAATGTTATAGGTTTAATAGTTATCTATGTAAACTGTTTTAGGTTTAAATATTATTTCATGCTGAAACTGTTGGGCTATGATATTCTGTAAAAATGAAGATCATCTTTTTTTGCATTCTGAATCTTTTTTTTCTCTTATTTCATGGGTTATGCCCGTTTTCCTAGCCTGGATGCCAGCCGAACCCCGCCCCCATATCATTTTTTGGTCGGGAAGTTCGGTCTGGACTCAACCCATTGAGGAGTAATTATGATCAGTCAAAAAATGTTCGGGCCAATCAAATTGCCAGGGCGGGCTTTATACGATAATGGACAGATTGTCTGCAGGGGCGTAATCATCACGTTATCAAAGAGCGCTTGGGTTGAACTGGTTTCCCTCAGAGATGACTGCAGCTGGAGAACTGAGATGTAGAGATTCCGCTATCGCGTCTGTTGTAGGAGAAATCAACAGCGCATTCATTTTAGACGAACAGAGAACTGCAATCAAGGCATTTATCGATCGGAAAGATATTTTTGCCGTCCTTCCTACAGGATTTGGCAAAAGTGTAACTTATCAGCTGGCTCCGATGGTCGCTAAGAGGATGGGATGGAATGAAACCCTGTGGTCGTTGTGGTTTCTCCTTTGGTCGCACTCATAGAGGGCCAAGTAAAAGAAGCAACATTCGTTATTTTACTACTTCCAGCGTGCGTGCATTTGAATTCTGTAGTTGACAACTGTGCTATGCAAAGTAGTTGACTTACTGCGTTGCTCTGATTGTAGGTCTATCCATCCAATTGAGTGCAGAGTTTATTTTTTCCTGGTTCGGTTAAGACACGCCTCATAATCAAAGCCCTAGGAGCAGTATCAGACTCACATTCTGACTAGAATATGAGTATGACGAAGTCAGGCTACCGTTTTCCCACACTTGTTACCACTTTTTTCCTCCACCGCAATGTGCATGCAGCTGCATGTATCTGTGACCGGCAGTGCAGTTTGGGATAATGCAAACCAATAGCCAGATTGCAGTGTGAGTGCGGCAGCCTGAAAAACAACAGCCGGAGACTTTTGGCAATGAACACACACTTGCTTCTAGGACCTTGTGAAGCCATTCAGAGATTTTGATTTTGGATGGCAGAATAACTTCAAGTGAACTGAGGACAAGTTTCACAATGAAACTGCAGTGACTCATTATTACAACACTATTTATTAATATTATTCAATAAGGCCAAAGACAATATGTTTTTGGTAAAAAAAAAATAATATATTTTTTGAATATATTTTAGGGGTGTAACGGTTCACATAAGCCTTCGGTTTGGGACGTACCTCGGTTTTGGGCTCACTGTTCGATACAAGCTTACAGGATGATGCTTTCTGTCGTTCCAGTTTCCTTTCTGTGAAGTTAGTGGAGCACGTCATAAAAATGTATCTAAACTCAACGTATAAGCTACTGGTAGCAATAGCTCTTGCGTGCTACCTGAACTCTTGTTTTGGGTTGGTGCTGAATAGATTGTCTTTTCTTCTTGATTATAGCCATTCAAAAGTTTGGGATTGGTAGAAGAAGTCTCTTATGCTAACAAAAATACAATAAAAACAGTAATATTGTGAAATATCATTGCAATTTAAAATGACTATTTTCTACGTTAACATATTTTAAAATGTAATTTATTCCTGTGATGCAAAGCATTCAGCATCATTAGATCAGTCTTCAGTGTCACATGATCTTTCAGAAATCGTTGCTGATCAAGAAACATGTCTTATTATTAAGACACAAGATTTCTTATCAATGTTGTAAACAGTTGTGCTGCTTAATGTTTGTGTGGAAACCGTGATACAGATCAAAGGAACAGCATTTTTAACATTATTAAAGGGGTGATATAATGCCCCTTTTCACAAGATGTAAGTCTCTGATGTCCCTAGAGTGTGTATGTGAAGTTTTAGCTCAAAATACCCCACAGATCATTTTTTATAGCATGTTAAATTTGTCCCTGTTTGAGGGTGAGCAAAATAGCGTCGTTTTGTGTGTCCCTTTAAATGCAAATGAGCTGCTGCTCCTCAGAGGGCGGAGCTTCAAGACCTCGTGCGTGTGTGTGTTAGCAGCTCTGATTACCTCATGCAGACAAGCACTAAAATGTCAGAAACTGTTCTGCCTTTTAGGTTCAAAACGCACAGTCGGACAATGATGGAGAGACTCAAGAAGAAGTGACAACGTAGAATGCAACAGGACGTTTCTGAATGGTTAGTTGATGAATTTATGTTGCTTATGTGGAGTTGTCAATGATTAGCATATTCTCTCATGATAATCTATAAATCGCTCTGAACTGTTGTAAGATGCCTAGAGTGACATGCTATTGCAATTGTGTTACGTACTGTATTGCAATACACGTGAAAAGACGGCTGCGACAGCTTAAGCAGACTACAAATGTGCTGTACTACAACAACTCTTCCTCTTTTCAACACTGTCTCACCCCTTTGTTTCTTGCGTGTTCCCGGGGGGCGGGGTTTATGTATATTTTAGGGTTTGTGATGTCACTAACCCGGGACGAAGCTTGTGTAGTCCCTACCAGCCGTTTGTAGTCCTTTTTCTCTAAAAGCAAATATCTCCCTTTGCTTTGAACCTTGAGCGTCATAACTTTGCAGATGTTGTTTATGCTCAATCAGCAACATTAGGCTACACACTAACTACAGTTAGAAAAGTGAAATCATAATCAACCACCCCTTTAATGTCTTTGCTGATCAATTTAATGCATACTTGCTGAATAAAAGTATTCATTTATGTAATACTTTTCTTTAATATGGACCCCAAACGTTTGAACGGTAGTGTATATACGTTTTATTTTATATCACTATATATATATTTATATATATATGATTGCAAAAATGATATGGGCACTTAAGGCACTCTTTAAAAGCATTATGTCACCGAATTATATGATCAAAGATCAAAGTGTGATCTGTCCTCAAATGCTGCTAGCCTTTATTCAGAACTAACTTCACATTTCAAGCCATTTTTCCTGCAACCTTTCAATCAACTTGGTGTCACCAACATCAACAACATAAAGGAAATGATCAAAGATGCCTGCATACAAAACACAGTGTCTTCCTCTAATGCGCATTTACTGTCATTTACCAAATCTAAAAGAATACTGAATCTATGCTGACTGAAGTCAGATCAGCAATAAGAGAGAAATCCTCTCATTACATCCTACCACAAGATATGTCCGACAATTCCTCTGTAAGACGTGCAACAAGATTCATTAACACAGACAGTTTCACTTAAACCGCCCGTCTCACTGCAGTAACACGTCTAAATCAGACGCAGTGGATTCACAACACCGGAGGTGCGATTACAGCTTTCTGTTAGACATCAGGTAAGAACAACATCAAACAACAGCCCCCTGATCGCACGTTTATCACACAGAGATGCAATTAAATCGCACAGATGTCCAGAGCTGATAATAAGTGTTGAAATAGCTTTACATCGCTGTTGTCATTTACACACTCCTGGAGTGTGACCTCGTGTTAAACAGTAATTGGAATGGATCTCTCTCTCTCTCTCTCTCTCTCTCTCTCTCTCTCTCTCTCTCTCTCTCTCTCTCTCTCTCTCTCTCTCTCTCTCTCTCTCTCTCTCTCTCTCTCTCTCTCTCTCTCTCTCTCTCTCTCTCTCTCTCTCTCTCTCTCTCTCTCTCTCTGGATGCTTTGCATTCTGTGGAGACAAGTGTCTCATTTCAACTCCAAATCCTGCTTCTCTTTGGCAAATTTGACAAATAACATATCTATTAATGTTTTCGACAAGAATTTAGGTTAAAATTAGGGCTGTCAATCTATTCATATCAAAATAATTACATAACATTGTACAAATCAACTACTTGGTTTTCTCAATTTGAGATTTAAAATTTAATCTGTATGGAAACAGCAATACTAATGCAAAAAAGAAGAAGATTATTTTAATCAAAGAAGCTGTTTACACCAATAAAAAAATGCAGTGCAATATTACTCCAAATAAACTGAAAATATTACTCGTATACATCTAAATAAATGATTTATATATTGTTAAACAAAGATGTCATTTTGATCTCCATATTCTGGTTTAATTTGATTTATTTATTACATTTATCTGTTTTTTTTTTCCTTCATCATTTTCTTGTATAATTTTTATTTGTTAAATATTCAAGCTTTGTTTTTTTTACTTATAATGTAATTAATCGCATAAATCAATAGCCTGGTTTCCATCCATGTTTTCACGCAAATTTTGAGATTTAACATACAAAATGCTGGATGGAAACATCAAGATGTGAATAAAAATGTTCAAAATGCACATTAGAAGCTTATACTTTATTTATTTGGTAATTATTTATTCGATAGAAGAAGAGGACTGCATGACAGAAATATATTTGCATGCATATCAAAAAAGTCGTGTGACTTTGTCTCAATGAGTCATGTGACTGTATAATTCAAAAATATACATACATACATACATGAAATGTAAATGTTGAGTTATTTGCAATTTGTTTTGCAAGTTTTTGTCATATTCAAAATTTTTGGCTCAAAGTGGCTATGTGTAATTTTCATGTATCGCTTTTTTAAATTGCCAATTTGTGAACAGCTTGTAACAAAAATTGAAAAAAATAAGACCTTTCCTGACTTCCTAGGTTGTCAATGAAAGCCTGCAGACTGATTTTCATGTGAAGGACTCTGGGCTTTTGCCAGCACTTCCAAGAGCTTCTCTTCCAATCTGTGACTCATGAAACGAATGCATATACAATGTTCAGGATAATGCTGAAAGAGCTATTCTGTAGTGTCAATGTGTCATGCAAAGAAAAGGGATTTATTAGCACATATTTACACATTCATCTTAACGTCGCTCTCAGCAGCACGGACGACGTCTCTGGATGTTCATTAACATATCGCTAAGCAAAGAACGAAAAATAACTTCGCCGTGAGTATATCGGGAATTGAATCACGTTCAGTCTCTTGTACGTTACGCTTAGACGAGTGCGAGCACGAGCAATAAGTGGCTGGCTGTAGTTCACTTAACGGCCACAGGTGTCACTAATAACAAGGGTTTCTGAATTCTACATATAGCCTCTTTAAATGAAATGCTCAATAGGGAAGGAAGCATGCAGGTAGCTTTAATGTATTCAGAAAATCCCCTTAATGAAGATATTGACTGAGCCATAAATTCAAACTGTGTCACACATGGTATAAGGACCAATATGTTTTAAGGGTGTTTGGGGAACAAAACTGTGATTTGGTTAGCTAAAGTGCTAACGTACCACATCTAAACACTCACACCTGCACCACACACACGAGGCAGGTGTTTTATTGAGTATAATCTGGTTTCTCTTACACAGATGTTTGTCCAGAAGGTGAGAGGTGTGTGTTTTCTCAAGTGACCCGCTTGTATCGGAGCAGGAGCGAAAGGACAGAGCTGGATTTGAATTCAGCCTTGCAAGGAATTAAACCCCCATAGGCCCGCGCTACAAATCTGGTGCCAATGCCAAAGCTGTCCAACTCTACATGACCCAACGAGGCCATTTCTGCTGCATACTAAACAGCCTCCCTCCGCTGGACTGTGTGTTTTCAGAACTACAACAGGCTGGCATGACTACTGCAAAAATCAAATGGTAAAAAAATAGTGAGTAAATTGAATAAATAAATAGCAGCTGTTTACACAACACACCGTGTAATTACATGACATTAAATATAACCTCTCAAATATATTTTTTTCTTTAAAATACAGCTATAAATTTGATAAATGTTGTTCAAAATGAACTGAAAATATTAGTCAAATATATACAAAATAAATTATAAATGTATTGTTAAACAAATAATATATGCTGTAATTTTCAGGAAATTAATTTCCTTGTTCTGGTTTTAGTTTTATTTCATTTTTTTATCCTTTTTTTTTTCTTGCATCATTTTTGTTTTGTTAAATAGTCAAGCTTTGTTTTATATTTTTATAAATATGTTGACATATTCTTGAATATTTGAAGGCGTATATAGATATAGTACCCTTGCCTCCTTAAAATATTCAAGAAAATTGCAAAATATTATATATATATATATGAAAGAAAAATATTCTAAAAAAGAAAATGGACATGAAAAAAATGGAAAGTGTTTAATCTTTTGCTGACGAGTTTATGTTATTTGAAAAAGGGAAAATATGCCGCCAACATTGAGGTGGAAAAGGGCTGAAATATGTCTTCAGCAGGTGACGTCAAAATGTCAAATGCTCTAAGTTTTGATGGACATCTCGTGAATATGTCTAACTCATTTTTACAGGTTTATTTCTCTAGCAGTATTTTAGAGCAGGCATTATGAAATATTTAAATGTGGGCGGGGCTGAGGGAAACATTCGGATCGTTGCTGGAACAATATGCGATTCGTGACTTGCTCATTCCTCCACCTCCTCGGTCGCTCTCTCTCGCTCTCTCCCTCTCTCCTTTTGCCCCTCTAGCGGGGCGGAAGAAAGAGAGATGAATTTTTCATGAGGATGGAGAGCCAGGAGAAGCAGCCGAAGGAGGTGTGTGAAAATGCACAGTGCGGTTTGGGCCTCAGGCGGCCATAGCCTTTGATATTAAAGAGTCACTTCATGTTGGATTTGTTTATGGGGGGAAAATGGTGAGAAATGTTTCATTGATTCATATTCAAGCTAAACAGCATGAGCCAAACATGCAAACACACAACAGCATTTATGTATATAATATGCATGCAGATGGCAGCGTGCATTCATAACTCATGTCATAAACTGCAAGGCACAACAAAACGCCCACCCACACCTCACAAGAGACTAACCGCAATTCCCCTGTGGATGTGTGTTGGCGGTCAGATTTACACAGAGCAAAACAATTCTACAGTTACCTGAGACAGAATGCTTTAATATTATCTGTGTGTTTACAGATTGTATTTAATGTGTAGACAGGAGTCAAAATTGTTTGCAGGTTTTGAAAGAAAAAGATCATGCATTCTTGCAGTTTGGTAGACTAAGGTTTTGGAGCTATGGAGAACAGTAAAAACACACAGACAAACATTTGACCTTTCAAACACATTCGCAAACTGATCTAACCATTTAGAAATTAAAAAAAAGTGCATGGTGCTCAAGAAATTCTCTTTAACTCTGACATCTTGCCCCTTTCTAACATACAGTATGTGAGGTGTTTGGAAAGCATAGTACATGCTCTTACTATTTCTGCAAACGTTACTTCCCTTTTGCCCCTAGAAAACTAATTGGGAACGTAACACCTATTTATATATATTGGTAAGCCATACTAGTAAGCCATACTAGTTGATGTTTATACTTAGTATGCATAGCAGTCTTAGCCAAAATAGAGTGGTGCAGTCATGAAGTCAAAACCAGGAAGACTAAATCACCAGTGGTTCCAATTTATGAATAAAATAAAATCTGTATTAAACATAAGTTGACAATACTGACGGCTCACACGCACTTTCAGGAACGCGCACATATCTGACCTCAGTATTTCGACTAATATGGTTTCTTTCTCGCAAAACCTTATAGTATGCCTCCCGAACACTTTCTATATATGGTGTGTGTCTCGTTGTATCATTACATAATAGTTTTGTATCCTTTTTCTACAGTTTGAGCCTGGTCGCCATTCACTGCCATTATATGGAGGAGCAGGTGCAGGACATTTTTCAAAACTTCTCTTTTTGTGGTCAAAAATAGAATAAAGGACATAGGGTATTGGAACAACAACAGGGTGAGTAAAAGATTACTTAATTTTCATTTTAGGGTGAGCTATCTCTTTAAGGACCCATAAGCCTGGCCAATCTAGAGTCTCATGGCAGGACTTTGCATGTTTCTAATAAGTAACTAGATAAGAGCGTTTGGGGTGTGAGTGTGTGCAGTTTACATTATAGAGCAAAACGTCCAAGTACTGTCTGTCAGCTTATGTTTACCACTGACCTTATTTTACTCATAAATTGAAAAAGTCCATTAAAACCTCATAAGAAAATCTAGAGGGAACTAGTGGCGAATTAGCCTTCAGGGTTTTGACATCATCCCGGCACCACTCTATACCCTTTCAGTTCATGAGCTAGAATTTGATTTGAATTCCAATGAATTGGAATTTACTGAATAGCTTGTTTTCATATGACGTCACGCCACTGCGTTACCATGGCGCGAAATGCAAATGGAGGGCAGGAAGTGATTCGCTGTATTTAGAAAGCTCTATAACAAACTCAAAATGCCTATGTTTTGCGTCGTTTATGGTTACTTAAATCGATCAAACCACGATGAGTTTTTATCGTGTACCAAAAGTTGTTGTTCATAAGGGGGGGAATGCAAGAAATTGACCGAAAAACTCCGGAAAAACCAAGGGGGTAATCCATTGACCGGAAGTTGAAGCCGGCCGGGTGCCGCCATGTTGTAGCAGAACTTCACTTACGTTAGCATTTCCATTGACTCCCATTCATTTTGGCGTCACTTTGACAGCGAATAACTTTACATCTGAGGCGTTTAAAGACTCCATTTGTCCATTATTTATTTCTAAAGAAACACGACAATGTATAAAGGGCTCCATTACCTTCTATGTTACATTATGGCCCCGTAGAAACAGTTTTAGTAAAAATAGGCTAACGATTGCGTCATAACCACTCGACTCTCTGTCGCGCTGTAAAGAAATTACCGTACAGACAGGAGGAGAAGCTCGCAGGCAATCGGGGGGACGCCCCGTCAAGGGAGAAGCCCATAATGAGTCCATAAAAGCAACGGAATACTTACTCCTGCTCACTCACGCCAAAGAACTCTTTGCTCAAGTTCCCCGTCTCTGCGAGATTAACGTTGGCAATTTTCACGCACAGCTACTAGAAGATTTAAGTCTGTCAGACAGGTTGCTCACGTCATCAAGCTTAGTTTGAGTCGGTTTGAGTCTGCGCGTCAGGAACGGAAGTGCTCAGAAATCGCTAAAAATGGGCTTCAACTGTCTCAACTGAGTTCCAATGAGATGGCTCTGTCCATTTCTTATACTGTCTATGCAAAACGGCTTGCAAAGCTACGTCTGCGGTCGGGAGGAGCCGAATGGGAAAATGCCCGTGTGTCAGTGATCACTTTGTCAAAGGTGAGTTAATACAACTTAAGTGGCTGTGTTTGTGTAACGTGTAACGTTTCCGAACTTTGTAAAGTCAAAGTATGTCTGTAGGACGAGGTAGTTGCTGATATCTACCGCCTCGATGGCAGGAAAATCTTTCAATTCAGTTGAAAATCGCTCCTCTTCATAACGTAAGGATCACGTCCAACATATGTTTGATTTTTTGTTTATATCTTTCTCTTGTAATAGCGTGTAAAGTAGTACAGTGCGGACTTTGCTCCATCTCGTCCATTGCGCTCTTCACTCCCTGCCCTCCATCTGAATTTCGCGCGTCATCATAGTCACGTGACTGAAACCCAGCTATTGAAATTCAACACATGTAATGCATTCTGGGAAATGAAGTCTTGACAAACTTTGCGTTAGTTAAATTTAGTTACAAGAAATATTTATTCATTTTAATTCAACTTCCTCAAATAATTTTTAAATTGGAATTTAAAAGACATTCTCAATTCAATTATTATATTCAAATTTATGATGCACAGTATGCAAATAGTCTATATGCATAACAGAATACTCTATCCAACAATGCCCTGCAGTCATATTTGTGTATATATATATAGAAACTGGATTATCCTGCTAATTAACATGAATTTTCTTTTTTTAACAGTATTTTTTAAAATATATTATGTAGTATGTATTGCACAGTATGAGGTATACAGCACACTAGTGTTTTCAACCATAGACTCACCACAGCATTGACACTGTCCACTTTGAAGTGATGAAGCAAAAGCAGCTCAAGTTGTGTGTCAAGTGTCAATTTTTACCCGTCGAACAGATTTTATGTCATGCACTTTTGCAGACTTCTAGTCTCCAGATGTCAAACCATCGACAGGTGCTGTGGTTTCTTTCTGCGGTTCATTTCTTGAGTTTGTTTTTATGTCCATGTCAAAGCGAGAGAGAAAGCTTGCCTGAGAGAGACTCTAATCTCCTGCTGCGCGTGTGAATATGTGCATTAATATTTCACGTGAACTAAAGGTTACTTATGGTCAAAACCATCTATAATTCATGCCCTCAGAAAAGTCAGATCCTTACACATGACATTTAGTTTGTTTGTTTTGAATAATGCATGCCGTCTTTTTAAATGTGTTTGATTTTTGAATAATTAATTTCAGGCAACCCCTCATGGATAATTGCCACTTTTGTGTTTCTTTCTCTTTGATCTGTTTGCACTATTCTCTCTCTCCATCCTCTCATCCTGTCTTTCATCGCTCTGATGGTGATGTAACATGGCAAAACCTAGATGTTGTTGAACTATCTTGTTCTGATTACCCAGCATTCTCCCACACATCCAAACAGCATCCTTTGAGATTCCATGACCATGAGAAATTGTACAGCATTAAAGACAAAAGGAAATGGTATTCACAATGCATTTAACTTTTCTAACAATATTAAGCACAAAATCATGTAGGCCAGGGCTTTATCCTTTGGGACTGGACTAAATCATGAGGAGGGTGCATGTTTGGATCAATATTACTATTTTTTCATTTTTGCTTTTAAGGATTTGAACAAACCCATTACCTATGGTGGAATAAATCTAGAGACAAGAAGACATGGGCAACCAATTAGCAACATGCTAAAAACAACCTGGGGGTGTATTTCCCAAAAGCAACTATGGAACTTGTGACTGTAGTTGATCAATGCTTTTGGGAAGCACACCTCTGGACACCTAATTTAACAAACAAGTGCAAAAAGTACTCTGAATATTGTAGTAATCAATAATGAAAACAATCGAAAGCGAATTTGATTATTGATTAGTCGCGTCTGCGCGGTGTGGACGTAAACCATCCGTCAGTCACGTGGCTTTACTGTACTAGTGAATAGTAACACATTTTTGTGGATAAAACACATATAGAAAATAGCGGAGGACACAGAGTGAGCTGCTCTGGGAAAGGTACATGATCCAAGTTGTCTGGATCAAGTTATCAATCTAGACTAGAGTTGAGCTCCACTCTACCGCCTGGAAATCATTTCACACAATTTCTAGTGAAGAGTTACTTTGCGAACTAATTATTGAATTACTCGTCGTTTTGTTTCGAAATGGTGTGCACTTGCATAGTACAGGCATGTTCAGCCAGCACAAGGAAAAAACACAGAGTAAGTTTTCATAGATTACCCAAAGATTTGGACTTGCATAGCAAAAAGTGGCTATGGGCTATCAATAACCCGAAGTTCGGAGAGGACACAGCCATTGAAGCACTAAAACATCTGACGGTGTGCAGTCTACATTTCAATCCAGAAGATTTCGAACCCAACCCCTTATGGTGTGTTCACACCGAACGCGAATAAAGCGTCAAATACGCGTCTATCGCGTCTAGTTAGACGCTTGAACATTCGCTCGAGTTCAAATTTTTCAACTTGCGCGGAAGACATTCGCGGCAAACGCGTCGCCCAATTCGCCTCATTTGCGCCGCCCGCCGCGAATGATGCGTCTATTCGCGTCTTTGCATTGACTTTGTATGTAATCCACTCGCGCAAATAATTAAATTCACATTCGGTGTGAACACACCATTAGGATTGAAGAGACCCGCGCTTGTGAAAACCGCAATTCCGTCGATATTTACCTTGCCAGATGTGACGACGAACAGCCAGGAACGTCTGGAACTAGCGGTGCTAGTAGCACTAAACGCATTTGCCTGGAGGTAAGGTTCTTTCTGCCTCGACTCTATTAGCAGCTAGTGGCTACTGAGAACACACACTGACATAGTCGTCTGCTGTAAAGCAACACATCTCCTATGATTTGTCTGTTTACAAATGTTGAAAAGTTTCTGCCGGTGAAATCAAACGCACTGGCACTGATCTGTGATAGGTCTGTTAGCGCATTAGGTCCAACCCCCTATGGGCGGGTTTGAAAGGGTGGGAACTAGTGCTTGTACTCTCTACAGAAATCCCCCCTCTTACACTTCCTCCTACAATGTAGAGGTCTGCACGGGCTTTAAACTGAAGCCCGAACCCGGCCCGTACCCGCGATCATTTAACCCGACCCGACCCGACCCGACAATTACATTTACATATTAAGCCCGAACCCGACCCGAACCCGAGGTCCATTCTGTTTCTCACAGCAATACCATTTTTGCAATATGCTATGTTGTATTTAATGATTGCTTGACATATTAAACAAATACATGTAGGCGCAGCGGCCCTATCAGCAGGCTGCACAGCAGTAAGAGAAAAAACTTACCAAGTAATTTTTTGCTTTATCAGACTCATGGTTTGCTTGTTGTCGTCGGCTGTTTGTATTGTGACTGAAATAGCGCGCGAGAGCGGTAGCACATGCGCAAAACAGTTTTGTGATATAAATGATATGATAAAATAAAACAAATAATTAAAAATATATATATTTATATAGCATTATATTTGAGAGAGAGAGCCTGTATGCACATATTGCACATCTGCGGACGTAGCCTATACTTTCTCTCCACAACACAGCAAGCAGGCAAAGCACACGGCACGCAAACTATATAGCCTATTTAGTTTTTCTTAGTTAAACCCGAACCCGACCCGAACCCGAGGCTGTTCATTAACATTAACCCGAACCCGACCCGAAACCCGCACATTTTTCGGGACCCGTCGGGCTCGGGTCGGGTAGCAGACCTCTACTACAATGACGTAAAATGACGATTTTTGCGTCATTGTAGGAGGAAGTGAAAAAGGTAAAAAGAGGATTTCTCTCGTCTCAGGGTAAAATGAGAGTGTTGCATGACCATTCAATAGTATGACTGGGTTTCTAACAATGGAAAGCTTAATGCAAATGGGTGGAGTGTCCCTTTAAGAAGAGAGACGGTTTTGAAAAGCATGCGAGAGTCAGAAGAATTGTTAATTTGCTACCACTATGAACACCTTAGCAGCTACCTAGCAACATGATACATTACAAACAACTCTAAACAACTTAGCAACCCCTGTAACAAAATGCTAAAATCATCCAGGCCACCTTAGCAGCCGCATAGCAACGCCCTGGCAACCACACACAACATTTTAGCATTGTGATGGCGACTTTTCCATTCACATTTTCTCACAAACAAAAAAGTTTTGTATATAAATAGGCTACATATAAATGGAGTCTATTTGATCACATGGTGTCTCTTGGGAATCAAACCATTTAATTTTTCTTAAGGTTAAACTGAATTTTTTTTAAGGTCACTTAAAAGGACACTGTTTTCAACTAAAAACGTACAACTTTTTATGAGTTTTGGCTGTTCATTTACACGACAACGGCATTTTGGGGGCCTGGAAATGCAAACTTTAGAAAACGGGCTTCAAAGTGCACGTTTTTAAAAACGATACCATTATCATCTCTGTGTAAACTACAAAACATGAATTTGTGAAAACGGCAACGTCATGTGCATGCGTATGTGTGTTCAATCCATAGGCGCGTAGTGTTTCTTTACAAAGTGACATCGCCAACTACTGGCCTGGCATGAAAAATACAATGTTTATTCGTTTTCACGGAACCGTGTGAAGGGGATTGTTTTGACAAAGTTGTCGTCTGTACGCGAAAAACGCAAGGAAAAACCTTTCAGGTATTGCTACATCATTGTTGTGTAAAAGTATACCCTTATTCTTTCTGGTCAACTTAAAAAACCTCTCTGAAGAACACTGAAGCACACATTAGATGGACAAAAAACACATCTCACACACACACATCCAGCATCTCTACACACTTCCACATTTAACACACTGCTTGTCTCCAGGGCGAGGACAACCATGAATGTATTTCTCTGTCTCCTTCGTTTTTGAAGGTGGAAGAGTGGAAGTTTACTGCTGAGAACAGGGTGTGTGTGACGTCTGTGTGAGCGCGAAAGCGTTTTGATGGTTTCCCATTTCTCACCTCATAAAACAAACGAAAATGTCAGAGTGAAGGCAACAAAGAGGATGATTTATAGCCATGTGTGTGTGTGTGTGACTCCCAATGCACTGCCTCTAACTGCCTCACAGCTCGTGTTGCGACATGTAACCTTGGAGATTAAATTAGGGGCCAAAAAATACAGGAAGCTTTATAATCGATTCTGAAATAACAAAGTGGAAGACGACGATGACGACAACAACTGGATAAAAAGCATACACCTTCTTGTTTTTTTTTATTATTATTTACAGTAAATTACTGGCAGATGTGGTTGCCTGAAATTTTATATAAAAAATAATTTAAACTTTATTTAAGAAATTAAAAATTAAACTTAATATAAATATATTTATCTACAGATTGTGAGGTAGTTCTTAATTTAACTTAAAAAATATTTTAAGTTTTTACAGTATTTTAAAGTAAAAATAACATTTATGTAAGTGTAACACTTTTTTGTAACTATTTTTTTTTACTATGTATACTCTGTTTATAATTTTAATATCTGTGCTACATTAAATAAATTACATAAAACATTCCAAAAAACTAGAAACTTTTTAGTAAATCTAAAAAAACGTAACTGGTTTGTACGTAATGGTCTGTTTAGATTATAAGGTCATTCCTATTCTTGTGACTAATATATTACTTTTTAAAATTCTACAGTAAAATAACATGTAAAGTCTTAGAAATGTAAGTAGAAAATGTAATATTTGACTATATATATGGTAAGGTATATAGTTAACTAATTAACTATAGCACTTTTTCATATTTTTTGGTCAAAAATATCCTCGATGTTTACAGTGTGGAAAGACTCTTTTGAGAAGCAGGTGTGAGAGCCTGTGAAGTAAACAACAAAACAAAACCCCAAAAATGTGTGAAAGATGATTGATTTGTAAATCAGACATCAAATGAAGAAAAGATGAGTAAGAGAGACATGGCATGTTTTGTCACTGAGTCGCCTGAAGTGAGGACACACGTTAGCTGACAGAAAACGGCAGTCTCACTATCCTCGGTCTCACCCACAGAAGTGTTGGACTCGAGAGGGTTTTCTTTCTTCTTAAGAAGACAGTTGGAGGCAGGTGTGAGTTTTTAGAGTGACGATGATGCGCCAATATCAACTATCACACAATTACACACACATACACACTTGTTCTAAAAAAAGTCTTCATAGTCTTCATTCACAGGCCAGAGTATCCCGAGAGAATCACATTGGTATTACAGTGTTCTCAAATCACCCCAGTCTCCCGCTTTTATTAAACTCAACAACAGATGCTCCAGTTAATGCCAGCATGAACAAAAAGTTAAAAAAAATTTTTTAATTTAAAAGAACCTTTATGCCTAAAATATAACGAACACACACACACACACACAATAAGAATCTCGCAGAAAAATTGAACAAACATATCGAACACTTACCCCAACCAATCAAATGCTCTCTAGAATGAGAACGTCCCCTCCTCCTAAATCCACTTGTCACTGAATTGCCATGACAAGCTGCTAAGCTGTGTTGTAACTTCCTGTTTCAATAGAAAATGCATTACGACAGGTAGGAAAACTGTGTTTCTAAATTTCTTGAGGTCTGGAAAACAAAGTGCGAGCAGCTTGTTTTTATGTGTGTGTATGTTTATAATTAGAATGAACTGTAGTTCTATATGAAGCAAGTTAGTTCACCTGACGGCCATCTTGGAAATGCCTCAGACAGGTGTTTACTATCATGCAAGAATCTTGAATGCAAGTGTTTACTGTGTCAATCACATTGTAAAGCAATGGCTTTCAACTGGTTTTGCTTCAGAACCACAATTCTACTTTCAGGATCAAGTAACAAACCCAATAGCTGTATCTAAATAGACTGGGGCATAATTTGTTTTCCTTGTATAGTTTTAGTTTTTAATTAAGCATGCTGGCATTGTTGTCATTTGGCTAGCTGTCCAGAATTTGATGAATTTGCACCAAAATACACCAAAGTGTGCTTGAATGCATGCATGGCCTTAATATCAATGATAACACTCTAAACAATGCTGGGTTGTTTTAACCCAAATTTGGGTCAAATATGGACAAACCCAAATGTTGGGTTAAAAATGTAATTTAAAATTTTAACCCAACTTCAACTTTCACTTTCAACTGTAAATTTTTTAATTACATTTTTAACCCAACATTTGGGTTTGTCCATATTTGACCCAAATTTGGGTTGAAACAACCCAGCATTTTTTAGAGTGAAGAGAAGTGTTTTTCTCTTCCTCCTTTAGGTTGGTAAGCCTATTTTGTTTGCTTTCCTTGACTCTATCCGAAAGAACATACATCCCATTTTTGAGTCATAACCCACCAAGTTGTGTATGTGTACCAGAATGCATTGTATTGTACAGTCCAGGTGATGTCTTCACAAATATTGTATGTCAGCTGGATATTTTTCTTTTTAAAGCTGTAAAGCTTCTGCACTTTTTTAAAGAGTGGCTCATCCTTATTCTGTCTCTGGTGTAGGGTTGAATGCTGATAAACTGGCTCAGTGATTTCATTAACTATGCATGCAGACTACTGATGACAGTTACCCTCAGAGATTCCCTAAGATCAGAGATGCACAAAACAACAGCAGCGAGAAGATAAGGTTCCTTATTAGAGCTTGTATACGGTAGCTGTGGAAACAGTTTTTAGATGCATGAATCAGGACGGGTCAATGCGTCTGGTGAAAAATTTTAGCATGCCTTTATGATTTCAAATGAGATGTCTCTCAAAGTAGCCTGGCGAGGAAAGATAATGGCACGTTGAAAAAAAAAAAAAATGCTAGGTTGTTTCAACCCATGTTTGGGTCAAATACGGACAAACCCAACCGTTGGGTTAAAAATGTAAAAAAAAAAAAAAACTAACCATTGGGTTTAAAAATGTTAAAACAACGGTTTGGTTTGTCCATATGTTATCCAAACATGGGTTGAAACAACCCAGCATTTTTTAGAGTGTAGAATATACTGATCATAACTCAGTTGTGTTGTGTGCAATATTTGAAGTGAAAAAACTTGATTATAGGTTTGCTACTGAAATGCATTTATAGTGAGCTAGATGTGTTAGGATTATATTTTTGCTAGAACCATTAGCAAATTACCAAAATGTATTATGCATATTTCCATGCAAATTATTCATAATTAGTTAAACAAAATGCTTTATAGATACACTCTAAAAAATGCTGGGTTGTTTCAACCCAAATTTGGGTCAAATATGGACAAACCCAAATGTTGGGTTAAAAATGTCATTTAAAATTTTTACCCAACTTTCACTTTAAACTGTAGATTTTTTAATTACATTTTTAACTCAACATTTGGGTTTGTCCATACTTGACCCAAATTTGGGTTGAAACAACACAGCATTTTTTAGAGTGTAGTGTTCTTTACATTTATTTTTACCTCTTTTGAATATCTCGGCTCTGTGATTTATATTATCACAAAATATAAACTATATATTATCTCACAGCTATAAATATGGATATACACTGCAAGTATATACAACTTTACTCACATACATGCAGTATCGGACTAATCACGTAAAGTGATATAAACTATAGTAAATTTCAACTGCTGGATTGTTTATTAATGTGAGCTGAACTGTATTATCATAGCACTCTGTATATAAAATTGAAAGTATATCCAAATATAGGCTACAGTGCAGGCCTAATCTCAACTGTTTGATTGTTTATGTTGCAAAATGTAAACTATAATAGGGCTTTTCACACTTGAAATAGTTAACCCTGGGTAAACTGAATCCTGGGTTATCTTGCTTCACTTTTCAGACTGTTCATAATTTAACCGGGGTTAACAATTAATCCTGGGTATTCATAAACTGACTTTCACACTGACTTTAAACGGTATACGTCCTTATTTGCATATTTGTGGTGTGAGTGTCACTGATTGGACAGACTCTGCAAGCAATATGTTTACATAAATGCTCAAGCATTGCGCATCCTCATATTATGTGTTGTTGACTGTATATCAAATTTATCCTGAATGGAACAGCGCTTCCAGGTTCTACATCAGAACGCCGACTCATTATTGGCCGATGCTGTTCACATGAACACTAGCTAATAATGAACAGCGTAGGAGACTGACATGGAAGAGAAGAGAATGTTGAATAAAGTTGTTATTTCGGGGAGGGGGTTTGCGCACTAAAAGTATTCTTGTTGCTTCATAACATTAAGGTTGAACCACTGTTGTCACATAGCCTGTCTCATTGACATTGAGACGTGGTCTGGGAACCACATGTTCATTTTCTCGTATTTGAGGCGTCGTTTACGAATGCACAGAGCCGTTTATTGGGTGCTACGAATGTCTATCAAATGCGCCTGTACGTAGCTCATAGCCAATCGTTTCAATTATACCAGATGACGTATGTAGAGCGACAGAAATTAGACGAGGAAGAAGACGATGGGTCAGAGATTTATTTGCGTTCTAAACTACTTAGAGCAATATCTAAGGCTGCATCGAAAGGTAACTTCACGTCTGCTGCCATGTTTGATCCATAGGTATAAACAAACTGCTTCGGTGTGTCGCATAGACGTCGTCATCGTCTTGCTGCTCCCTCCCCGTTCTGTGATTGGTCCCCTCGCTGAGGCGAAAATTTGGTCCATGGTATCCAGACTACCTAGCAGCGTGAATAAAATCGCGCTGCGCAAAGGCAGTATGGGGAAACCCAGGCTAGTAGTCACATGGATTATTTTAACCATGTCTTTACTACCTTTCTGGGCCTTGAAAGTGATAATAACATTGCAGTCTATGGTAGGGTCAGAAAGCTCTCGGATTTCATCAAAAATATCTTAATTTGTGTTCCGAAGATGGACGAAGGTCTTACGGGTTTGGAAGGACATGAGGGTGAGTAATTAATGACAGAATTTTCATTTTCGGGTGAACTAACCCTTTATTTTGCCAGTCGCAAAGTATTAAACATTCTACTCTTGAACACATCGTTCATGTGGAAATATGTTTTTGTTGGCACTTTCTGACTAGTATTTAATTTCTTTTGCAAATTGCAGTTCGAAATACAGTAAAAGAAACTGCCAACAACACACAGCAAAATCAAAATCTCTTTTCTCCAATTCTAATAACCTCAGTCATCTGATTCTGATGGTTTACAGGAGCACCTTCAAGTCATTAATAAACCTTTAAAGTTTGAAGGCCCCCTGAGGAGGTTTTCCTTAAACAAATCGATATCCTGCCTGATGAAATTTGTTCCCGAAACCCGTAGCCATATCATCTTGAATCACTCTTAATTATCCGCATCAGAGAAGTATGTTTTTGTCAACATCAATTTGTCCTGTGAAGTGCAACAAAATGAACTTGCTTCATATTTCAGAGAGAAATATTTCTCCAGTAAAGTGGAAGGCATTTTTTGATGTTCAGAAACCGAGCTGGAAGAAAGATTGACTGAAGTTCACAGCAGGTGAATGAAGCGCAGAAGAGTTCGTCTCAGATCTCAGATGCTTAGAGATCAGGGCTAATTACTTCTCTCTGTTCAGCTGTCAGAAATTCGATTTACTTACTTTTTCTTCAGACACATCCAATCCACTTAAAATTAACCGTTTTTATTTATGCATTGTAAGGTCTGAAACACATATTTCCTTGTCTGTTAATTTAGGACCCATCACAAGAACTTTACCAGACGTTTAAAGTAATTTTTTTCTTGAATATCTAGTCTCTTTTGCATTCTAGTCTTCGCCCTTGACAAATGTCTTTGTCTCATTTGTGAATCTGTAGAACAACAGAAAGAATGTGTATTCCCTGTGCAACAGTGTTTACTGTGTAAACAGCCGCTCACGGTGTCTCCTATCGTGCAGAACGGGTGCAAACAAATCCAAAACCACAGAAACTACATGAGCAACATTTACATTTTAACATAATCTGTCGACTTCTCGGGGTAACTTCTCAGTTGTTGACTTTTTGAATTGGAGCTAGGGAATTGTATGTCCTGTTTCTGTAACTTCCTGTTCCCTTGTTGATTGTTCCAACCTGGCCCTGTTTTTTCCCCAACCATTAAAATAGTGAGTATTTGAGTTTTGTTTGGAATCTAGTTGCTGGTTTAATAAGTCTTTTCTTTTCATTTTTGGCTTTTTAGGAAAAAAAAGGGGGGAAAAAGGACATTTCTGCTTTCGGTTTCTGGCCTCCTTGCTTAAAGGGATCATGAACTGCATTGTTTTATTGTTTATAATTATAGTTTCCTGGGGTGCACTTATAATGTTAATATAGTTTTTACATCAAAAATAGTCATCATTTAGAATTCTGATTTTAGGGCTCTGATTAGATCGCTCTGTTTGAAGGGGCGTGTCTGATGTGAGACTTCAGTGTAAAACACTACTGTGATTGGCTGACATCTTTGCATATGAAATAGCTAGTAGTATTACATGTGGCACTCTCTTGAAAACTTTTAGCATGTTTTTACTATTACAGCACTCAAGGTTAACTTATCGTGGAAAGAGTTGATTATAGCATTATATTTAGATCAATATTATATTGTGATTGTGGCGTGAAAGGTTGCATTGATGAGTATTGTAGCCAAACACAGACATGTTGAGCGCATGAATGCAGTGATCTCGTCTTTGCAACTCGATTTCTCCACACTAACGAATGCTTTGTGATAAAAAGAGTTTTGCCGAAAGTCCAGAACTCAGTCCTGATAAACTTGCGCTGTTTGATTGACAGCTCAAGTGATTGTAAAACGGAGCACTCATTGATCGCTATCTATATACAATTTAATCACCTTTTAAATAACAGATTATTTTCATCTTACTAAGAGAAACAATGTGAAGTTGACCGTTTAGTCACTGGTTTGATTACTGACGGCAAAGAACATCTGCCTGTACATGTATCATTACAAATCAGAAATCACTGGTCACAGATCAGCCATTAGAATTAATTGCTTGTGTTCAAATAGTTGTCAGGCTAGACCAGCCAATGCTCATGTGCAGTCAAAAGCGAGTCTCAGAACACTGAGGCTGTTTACGAAAATCGCATCCTTCCCTACTATATAGTAGCCGAATAACCGTATGTGACAAAAGAAGTATGACTGAATTCACAGTACTCTTAAAAGAGTACGCAAAAGTACCCAGATGACCTACTCCTTCCTGCGGGATTCTGAAGTGTGCATACTATGGACACTTTACTATCCCATGAGGCCACGGGAGAGGATTTATGAATGGTAGTGACGCGACATAACTGTTAGATCACATGATATTGACAACATGGCAGATGTAGTACATCCAGATTTCATTTCATTCATATTACACACATTCATACTATATAGAATGTACTTATTTGCAGTTGGGAATTACTCAAAATAAGTACCTACTCAATCAGCCCTTACCAATCAGCGATTGGTGCTTTTATTTGGAAGGTGGGGCTTATTCCGCCATATTGCGCATTGCACTTTCTCCCATTCATAAGTAATATGAGTGCACTGTCTTTGTATATCTAAAGTCTTTGACTTTGTTGTCATTTTTAGCACATCGCATGGAAATCACAGACGGACCAGAAAGACAACAGTCAATATGGACTATAAATATATACAGACAATAATACCACAAGGTACACTGAGTAAAAACAGTTACAAGTAGATTGATGCGAGAACTAGGAATTTGTAGTTTATTATATCTGGTCATTGCAGCTTATTCTGTTGCATTTTTGAAAGCACCATCAGTCTAGTAAGCGTGCGATGCAAGGCGGACTGTTTTTTTTTTTAAATGAAAGATTACACATTCATATTTGGCTTCCATTAAATTTGCTCGTAGTCTGGTCATGTGTTTGACAGCTAATCTCCTGAAGCCGCCTCTCTAAATGCTTTTATTATTTCATAACTGTTTCTGCTTGCAGATCACAGAAATAAATGTAATCTTTTAATAATGAGATTAAAGAATAATCCTCTGTCTGTTTGTGCTGCGTCGCCGCCACATGAAAACCTGTAATGCAGACACGAAAAACTTCAGATGGAATTTACTGCATTATTAATTTTTTAATCTGGAATGTTCATTTAAAATCAGGCTCTTTCCATGCCTGTGATCTGCACTTGGAATCGCCCTGGGGAGAGTCTGTGAGCATGCATTTTAATCAGATACTATATGATATTTGTTAAACAGTTTAATTTAGCTAAATCCTGTCTAATCATGATTGACAGCCTTGGGTTTGATACTTTAAACTACTTTGATACTTGGGTTTGATAATAATTGATCATTCAAGATTAAAAAAACAACAACATTGCAGTAAGTTGTTGGTGTTGTTTTATTAAATTTATTTTTTATTTAAACATGATTTTAGAGGCGTTAAACAGGTTAAATTGGGATTATGAACATTTATGAATACAGTTGTGCTAAAAAAAATATTGTTTACTTAAGAAAAATATTGAGAATTTACAATATCCATATCAGAATTTACAATATGTCTTTCTCGCTGGAGAATTGAACAGCCTGACTCCCAGAAATTGTGTAAAGCCAGCCAATCAGATTGAATTTGATTGTTTTGCGAAAGCTCCTGTGCATACACAGGTTTGTCTGGGGTTGCGAGTCGTATGAGAAAAGCTTATCTTTTTATGATAAATCTTGTCTGCACATATTTGTTATTTTAGATCAGTAACTCCCATTATTAGCCATCAGAGGTTGTTCAGTGAACGTTGAGAATTCTTATAAATCATGTTTGTTTCACAGCTTCTCAGTCTCACATTAGCACACACACACACACACACACACACACACACACACACACACACAGCCGATGCCCTTGAGACGACCCCCCTTAGATTCAGTGGCAAGTTTGAGCCTGCTGGCGTTGTGACAGAGACAATCTATTATCTAGCACAGAAAGAGTGTGTGTCCCAGAGAGCGATGTGGCTTTGGCTAATGTATGCGAGCGAGGGGAAAGGATCAAGAGCAGAAATGAATGGATTCACATTCTCGTGCGAGTAACAAGAGATGGAATGATGAACGTCCAACGTTTTATTTATCCTATATTTCACACCTCCATCCGACCTCTTTTGTCTTCGTATTGTATTTCACTCATTAATGTTCATTCTCTTTTAGTGGCGGGAATGTATGTGAGGCCGAACTATGAGACAAACCAGCAATTTATGATTCCTGCATGAATGCTTTTATGCCTCCACAGTAGGTGCTAAGATGCTTTCATAAAACCGTCTCTCGATAGGCAGATGTTACCACAATTTAATTGCTCGATGCCCTGAACAAGCTCTTGTCTTGCAGAAGTCTCCAGCATGCCCGTGTTTTCATATTTTTGCAGGTCTTCTCTCTGTGATGTCATAATGCCCAGTTTCCTTCCTTCAGCACATCTGGGTCACAGCTAAGAAGAATTATTAAAGTCACATGAGCATGTTTTACGGCCACACTTAAAAAAAAAAAAAAAAAAATACTTTTACTTAGCAAGAATGCATTAAATTGATCAAAGGTGACCATAAAGACATTTATAATGTTAAAAAATTTTACTATTTCAAATAAATGCTGTTCTGTTGAACTTTCTGTTCATCAAAGAATCCTGAAAAAAAAGTGTAATAGGTTGCACAAAAATATTAAGCACCACAACTGTTTCCAAACATTGATAATAATAAGAAATGTTTCTTAAGCATCAAATCAGCATATTGATTTCTGAAGAATCATGTGACACTAAAGACTGGAGAGTGATATTTAAAACAATGTATATTTCAGTATTGATTATAAAATATTGTTATAATCATCATTTCTCTTGCTTTATCCCCATCTTGGATTTTTTTTTTTTTTTTGCGTTTAAGATTCTGGTCCAAATATGAAATCTTAGAAGACCGCATCACTTTGAAACCTGTAGTGTGCCTATAATACTATAAAATGCTCCCTAGGTAGGCAGCATACTAGGGTTTGGAACAGATCTTCAGATTAACATATTGCATGTTGCTTTCCTGCGTCACTCCTGGTTGGATCACAGTGTTTTGGAAGGATTATACAATGCTTGTGTGTAAATGCACTCTTCAACCCCTGTCTTGTAGTCCTCTCTCTGCATTTGTCACACAGACACATCTCAGTGATCTCAGACCTTTGAAGTGCATCAACGTCATTTGTGATTTAATCTGATGGTTTGCACTCATCATAAACGCTGTTAAGTCATTAAATATTCAGAATATTAAGTGGCTGGTGGCTTAATGCGTCTAAAATTAAATGCACATCCATACAGAAGTCGGGAGTGTTTGATTGATGACTCTGTTCGTGTATTGTTTTATCCAGATGATTCGGTGAGATTGGAGATGACGAGGTTTGTACAGGCCGTGAGTGTAAAAATGATGAATTTTGCTGATGGAGGCAGAGAGAGCGATGAGAACATCGAGACCTCCATATTAATCGCATCTGTGTGTCCTTGTCTGATCTCGATCCGCATGAACTGCTTCCTGTTTCACTCAAGGACTCATTTTCAGCTAGTCAGACGTCACTAAGCAGTTTTGCCAAGAATATTTCAGCATTCATAGATAAATTGTAGATTGCAAGGATTCTTTTAAAGGAATATGATGGATATTTTCAAATGGGTGTTTACAGGATGTACCACATCGGCTATATAGACAAAATATTTGTCTGTCAGTTTGTATAAAGGAGAGGGTTTTTTTTTCCTTGGATGAATTTAGAGATTTTTTTTAAAAAAATCTATATTTTATTATATTTTTTATTTTGTTTTATTATTATATATTATTTGTTTAATCATTTTTATATCATATATTTTTATATTATTTTATTATTATATTTTCATTAATTACTTATTTTATTTGATAGTTTAATTGTTTAATTACCTTTTAAATCATTTTTTGAGGTTAATTTCATCTAAATATATTTTTATATATAGAAATTCTACTTGATTCTACTGTGCCATTTTTCATAGACTTAAATCCTATTTTTAATTTGTGTACTTTATTTTTTTTTTTACTTAATCGCCATTTTCTATGCTGCTGTCATTATCACGTTAGGCATTTTAGGGAACAATTGAATTTCTCCATAAAAGTTGACAGGGAAGCACTAGTGGTCAACCGATATATTGCCAATGCCGATATATTGGCCGATATTTGGAATTTTTTAATTAAAGCCAGGGGCGGCGCCAGATAATTTTTAACGCAGGTGCTGAGGGGGTGCTAGATCATTGACAGGGGGAGCTGCGCAATTAGCCTATATATATAGGCCTATATATACACACACACACACACTATTATTTAAATGAGCAAAATGTATGATGAGATGTGCTCCAGTTCACGTGCAATGCAATCGCGCCCGCGCCTCCTTATCTTTATCATATTGTCTGCTATATGTGCTTCTTATTTAGGCTATTATACCCAGTCAATTGGTTGATGAAAAATTGATTAAAATTAAGATACAATTTATACAAAACGAAATTCACTTTAAAAAAGGCTTTCTACAAAACAAAACTTAATTTATACTTAACATAAAAAAAAATTAAAAAAATCCTTTTCCTTTAAATCCTCGCTTGTCTGGCTTATGCTACTCCGAGCAATGTCCGAACTTGGTATTTTGAGCACTTCTTGCTTTGTTTTTGCCTTTTCACGATGACTCTCTTGGTTTAGTCCTCAGTTGAGTCGCTTTGGATAAAAGCGTCTGCTAAAATAAATGACTAAATGTAAATGTGTAAATGTAAATTTAGTGGTCAAAATCATGTCTGACCCATCATATCTTCCGATATATCGCGCATCTTACTCATGCTGTTCAATTTTCATAATCAGCTAAATATTGAAACAATTAACATTAACAATGATGAAGTGCAGTTAATTAATAGTAAATGTCAACTAATCTAATTAAGTGTTACCGATTTTTTATACACCGATTCAGAGGTCTCGTGAGTTCAGTGTTGGACATGTCAGTTGTTTTAACTATTCATTAAAGTGAATGGTTAAAATGAGTCATTCGTTTGCGTATCGAACGTGTCATTAGTGGACGTCTACGGCACGCTTGTGATTATCTCGGCAGTTTAGGACATCGCACAAGATTTGCGTCAATACAGAAAACATATCACTGGATAGGTTTTTTCGTTTATTGAAATGTGGTTTAGGTCAGCTGAATAGGCGGAACGCTTTTTAGAGACGATAAGCTAGGCAACGTGTTTTTTTTTAGCCCAATTCACACACCGCGGTAATTCAGGAGAACAAATCTCCAAATGCTCCACGTGAAACTGCGGTCTTCCGACCTTTTACTATCGTGTCAATTGATTTTGATTAATATGCGCGAGAAGTGTTTGAAGTGAGAGTGCGCGCGGCCGGGGCTCTCTCTCTCTGCTCGTGATGCGCCCTGTCAAGCGCAGCAGTCATTCTATTCTACATCACTCACCGATCAAAAAAGGCTTTGGCGGGACAAAAAATTGCCGTTATTATGTCGAAATACCGAGATATTATATTGAAATAACGACTTAATATCTCGAAATAACATATATTTGAATATAATTGATTCCAGACATTATTTTGGGGGGGTGCTATCGGGGTGCTTTGGTCTTTCTTGGGGGTGCTGAAGCACCTGCTAGCCCCTCCCTAGCGCCGCCCATGATTAAAGCATTGGCCAATAAGCTTTTCTGTTTGGCCTACATGTTGTAAACGGGACTTTGACGCAGACTGAGCACGCATGTTAATTGTTATATCTTCTGTTTTCATTTTGAGTGCATTGACAGGTGACACTGAGAGACTCTTTATATGTTCTTTTGAGTTCTTCGGGATTATTCATTTTCATTTTTCCCTCAGTTTGCCCTCAAACTAATCACCACTAATCACTGACTGACAAATTCTGCATTTACTGTAATGGGGCTGATTGATGGGACGCTTTAGAGGCCCGTTTTCAATACTGACCTTCTTATAATCAGTGTGTGAGGCGCATACATTAGAGTGCTTTACTTTGACATCCACTTAGCACTGTGGTTTCTGAGATCAATTCAAACACACGCACTGGCCTTTCAGAGCCCTTTCTTGCCCCTCAGGCCTACTGTTAATCTCTCCTCATTTTCTGTGTGTTTGTATCTGGCCAGGAAAGCTCAATATGGTCAGATCAACTGTCCTGTTGTCTTCCTGTTTACCATCTCTTGATTTATTTGATCTCACTCTCTCAACCTTCCCTCCCAGCACAACAATCAATGACATTTGGTTGTTTAAAGTGGTATACTGCAATACATTTATAGTATTTGTTATATGGTAAATGTAAAAAAAAAAGCATAAAAAACTGTACTACTGTAATGCAATTATCTTTATAACGCTGATAAAAAAATATCAAAATACTTTGAGCGAATCTCACAAAACGGGTCAAGAACACGTCATGGTCATATTTAACCAGAAATCTGAATGCAAAGTATAACTTTTAATATTTTCGAAACTATATTTTTCTGCTTATTAAATGCAAAAAATATTTAATTATTTATTTATCACACACACACAAAAAAAAAATGGTCATGAAATATTTTTTTCTTTTTTTCTTTTGGTTTTGGGTTGAATTCGCCCTCTTATCCCAGTGTTATATGTAGCAGTAGCTGTGAAATATGATCTGGGGTACGGCAGGTCTTTGTAACCTCCTGCTTTTCACCTGTACGTAATGAAACCCAGAATACCTCGGCCACAGGAGCAGCAGGTCACCTGCTAAGAGCAGCGATTTAATCTGTGAGCCCTGCAGAGAGGCCAGAGGATGCAGCCAATACACTCCAAACTCATTAATATAAATGCAGGAGTGAGCCGGAGCCCCGTGGAACGCCTCTCCGTGGAATATTTAAACTCTGTGTTTATTGCTCTTTTCACCATCGATTTATTTTCCAAATGCATTGATGCACTATAATGCCACCCTGCAAATGTTGCCAGCATGATCTGTCACCTTTTGTAGAATCAAATGCTTTTAAACAAGAAACATATTTTATGTCAGCTAAATTATGTGATTTGATGTAGATGTTTTGGTAGCAAAATGTATTTAAAAAGGTTCTCCAAAGCTTTGTGTTACAGTGTGTTTGAGGGAACTTGACTGAAGACAAGTCTAGAATTTTCTAATCTTTTTAGAATAAGCCTATAATTACATATTCAAACCCATAATTACATTGGCTATGTCCAGTCTTTCAATAAATAAACAGACAGTGTTTTGTAGAAATCATCAGGAACATCCAAGGGACTCTCTTTAGAAAAGTTAAAAAGCCTTTATTTCTATGGCTTGGTCATAATCAACACTATTAAAACACTCCGACGCGTTTCGGCACACAAGCCTTCGTCCGGGAGTCCGTTTGTGTCGTAATTAAACGAGTTTCAGACAGTCTTCCAAGGCGTAATAACATTGTGTTTAATGAGATAGAACAAATTTAAGTTTTTAAGCTTTACCCATGCAAATATAATCAATGCAAATATGTAGTGACTATAATGTGTGGAAATTGTAGTAAATCGCAAGAGACAACTTCTCACATTGAGCACACGAATGCGTGTGTCGTTTATTATTGAAAACAAAAACACTCAACTCCAAAATGGCGCTGACTAGCGTCTCACGTCATCACGCATACAGAACATTTAAAGCATAGGTTCTCAAAGTGCGGCCCGCGGGCCAATGGCGGCCCGCCGAAACATTTCTGGCGGCCCGCGATAACATCTGATTACATCTGTAAAACTTAAAACTATTGCTTTGAAAAAATGAATATCTCAGTTTAGTGGTGTTTAGCGGCATCTATAGGCATAAGCGGTAATTACATGGTCCGACCGACCAATCGCACTCGACCTCACTCCCAAGGCCACCAGGAACAGTGGTTGTCTACACAGGAATAGGAATCGTGGCCAACCGAAACCAGCACCACAAATCCCATTGCAATTTAAAAGGGTATGTTAACCAAGTAATCAATATTCAATGTGACTTAATAATAATCTTAACAATGTCAAGCTTATTAATAGCCGCGTTTCCATTACCTTTCAAATTTTTCGCGGGCGCGAACACTTGCATTTTCCTATCAACAGTGGAAACAACTTAAACTAGTCTATCATTTCTGGTCATACAGAAAATAATAATGCATTATTCGCAACTACTTTTATTTGTGTAAACAACAAGAAAACGTGCTTTTGTAAAATAAAATAAAACAATCAGTAGGCTACGCGCTTTCATGATCTCCGTGAACTGGAGCGCGAGAACTGAAACAAAATTTAGCCTATGTCTATTTAAAGCTTAAAATGTGCACTTTTAAACAAACAAACTCGAATCGAAAGCAAATACCTGATTATGTAATCCGTGAAAGGTGGATTTCTCTCTAAAAGCGCATCTGCTTAACAGCGGAGATGGAGATATGTTTTTAGCCGACACTTAACAATAGTTTATTAATAAACAATTAAAATGACTCGCTGTTTTTTCAGACGCATTTATTATCATTATCCTATAACTCACCTATAAATCAGGCTAGATCAGACACAGGCTATGGCTCTTCTCATTCATCACTGCGGGAAAAATATCAATTCCAGGTTCTAATTTGGCCTTAGAAAACCAGTAAAATCGACATGTTTTCCATATTAATTTGTGAATATTTAAAATGTTTAATAAAGGGGCAAAACGTCATTTAAACAAAAATCTGAAAAAGTCTGTCGATATACTTTTTTTCGCGCAGCAGTTGGTGTAGCCAGTTCAAATTAAAATTGTGTTCAACTTTGCGTTTTAAAAAGACAACAACCGTTCATTTTTCGTTTTTCAGTTACGGGTTAAAAAAGATAGATAATAATATGCAATTCTGCAATAATGGAAACGCGACTGACAAGCAATGATAGAAATGAATGATGATGATGACTTGTTTGGTAAGCTTCTATTTTAAAAGTTTCTTTCTCTCCCCCCCAAGATTTTCACAAGTTTTGCCAGGTTTAGCCTCAGTTATGAATTAAAATGTGTTTATTGCAACTAATGTAAACTGTAGAGATGCAACCTGGTCATTAAAATAATTTCAAATGGGATTTTCTTTTCAGTTTTTTTTTCCAGTTTTCTCCCCCGCCCCATTGGCGGCCCTAAGTTCAATGTTGGGTTCCTAAATTGGCCCTCACCTATCAAAACTTTGAGAACCCCTGATTTAAAGGGACCACGATCCCTGAACAACAGTGAGGAACAATGCCAAGAACAAAGGTGAATTTTGTATGTCAAAGTCACTACAAATGCTTATTTCTCAATAGAGAATTGGTCATAAGAAAAGATATGCTAAGTTGACATTTATAAATAATTTAACTCCACTTACTCAGATGCCATTTTTATTCTTTCCACCAATCACCGAACCACTCGGACAGCAAAGCATAACCAGACCCACAAACGCAGATACTGGTTGCTTGATGTCATTTATTCATAAATCTAGTCAGAATTAGTTTAGGCATATAAGTCCAATGCTTTGGTGTCCCGCATTGCTAAACCAATGTGTACGGACGCCTGTCGCTACTGCCTAACAGTGGCGTTGTGAAAGAGCCATTGAGAAGATTAAGGGTCTGAAACGCTCCATCTGATTCCTGCAAATCAACAGCTGAATTAAATAATAGCACAATCCTCTCCAAATATTCACTTCAGCTCTCACTCGCACAAATATCAGTCTGTGATGTGTTGGCACCCTGAGGCTTAGTTGAATTGTGTTGTAATTTAACCCGCATGAGGGTAGAGAGTGTTTCTCTCTCGTATTGATCAGTAGATGATGGTTTACACCATTAGTGAAGCACTAAACGGATGGAAAGAAAACAGCTATCTACAGAGACGGCAACTGTGCCCTGAAAAAGTCATCTGCAATAAATATAATGCAGAATAATATAAATCTGGCTGGTCTCAGTATTAAAATACCTATAAATAATAATAATAATGCATTTTATTTAATGGCGCCTTTCATAACACCCAAGGTCACCTCACAAGCAATATACAGGTCACTGCATAAGACAAAACACACAACAAACAAGTCGCATATACAGATCAAGTGCAGTAAAGTCTCAATAAAACATGTTATAAAAAAGCCTGTATAAAAAGATATGTCTTAAGACGCGTTTTAAAAGTCAACAAGCTCTCGCTATTGCGAACATCAATGGGAAGAGAGTTCCACAGGCGGGGGGCAGCATAACTAAAAGATCTGGCACCCATGGTAGTAAGTCGAATTCGAGGTACAACGAGAGAAATTGAAGATGAAGATCTGAGATCACGTGAAGGAGTGTAAACATGGAGAAGTTGAGTAAGGTATTGGGGTGCAAGATTATGAAGTGCCTTATAAGTAAGTAGCAATATTTTGAATTCAACTCTATACTTTAGTGGAAGCCAGTGCAATTGCTGAAGAACTGGAGAAATGTGCTCAGTATAAGGTGTTGTAGAGAGAACACAAGCTGCAGAATTCTGAACCAACTGAAGCTTATGTAGCAGTTTGGAGGGAGTACCTGTGAGAAGAGCATTACAGTAGTCTATACGTGAAGTGACTTGTGCGTGAATTAGAACGGCAGTATTATTATTTGAAAGAAAGGGGCGGAGACGGTTAATATTACGCAAGTGGAAGTATGCAATCCGCGTGATATTAATTTGAGCTTCAAAGGATAGTGTGCCATCCATGATGACACCCAAACTTTTAACCTGTGATGAAGGGCAGATTGCAGTATTGTCAATGTACAAAGAAAAACAGTTAGATTTAGACACAACAGATCTAGTGCCAACAAGCAGAGCCTCAGTTTTGTTGCCATTTACCTTCAAGTTAGCTGAAAGCCAATCTTTAATTTCAGCTAAACAGCTGGACAAAGACGGTGGAGGAAAAGACCTGGTGGGTTTGGCAGACGGGTAAAGTTGGGTGTCATCCGCATAACAGTGAAAATTAATACCATATTTCCTCAAAATATAACAAGAGGGAGCATATAAATAATGAAAAGAAGCGGGCCCAAAACTGAACCCTGGGGAACACCAGTGGTGACTGTTGATATTCTTGATCTAAAACTTTTTAATTGAATACGCTGGTAAATGACAGCTGGTTTGTGTATAAGCTGGCATTTTAAATAGTTAGCCTTTTATAATACCAATTGCTAACATGTACTATAATATTGGTGTGAAAGGGACTTATATTTTCCATGTTTGTCTTTGATGTCACAGCTTAGGACAGTCGCTACTGAAGGGTTTGGGACTGTGTGTGTTCTTGTTGTGCCATCAGCCGAGTCTCGTAGTGTTTCCTTTTGAGATAGATGAGAATGTTAGCTGATAGCTTTCTTCAGATATTATAGACCTCAATAATACATACTGAACTGTAGCTTTGGTACCCTGCTATAATCAGACCTTCCACTAGGGGCAGCAAAGCAGTGAAAAACAAAACGAGTCGCTCATTATTGAGTCTGTTGGGTGCTGCTGACCAATGTAAAAGCTAAATCTGTTTTCCAGCAGCTTAAGCTCAGCTCACAGTCTAAAGGGACTGAAACTTTGTACAAGGCATTGATATCGTTTTTTCACACCATTACCAACTTAAACACAAATAAGTCTGAAAGAGTTCCAGATGAGAGAAAAGAAGAAGAAAAAACACTGGAAATGAACAGAGCAGTAATTGGTTGCAAATCCAAATGAAACCATTAGTGTCTGAAATGACCACACACACACACACACACACACACACACACACACACACACACACACACACACACACACACACACACATCCTGAACATCCTGTTCATGAATCACATTACCAAGAATGAAATGGACACTCTTTAAGAGTTTAAAAGCCTACATGATAAGAGGAGATACAGGAGCTTGATAAAGCACCAGTTGCATATGTGTGTATAAGAGGAACAGGACTGCAAAAGCATCTCTGTTAGCTAAACGGAGCCATCATCAACTAGGACGGGAGTATTTCAGGCTGTGTGTGTGTGTGTGTGTGTGTGTGTTTGTGTGAGTTGCTTTGCACTGATGCACCGCACTAATAGATCACACTGCAGGAGCTCCAGAGAGAGACAGACAGAGACATTTGGCACATTCGCTCGCCTCTAGTGAGGGCAGTTTCATCACACACCTTGTTTAATCAAACCGAGAAAATTAATAAGAGCGATTAGAATATTGGCAGCCGTGTGTGTGTGAGAGAGAGGGAGAAATAGGAACATGAGCGATACAGAGTGCATTAATCATTATTCTCATAATATAGCATGCATATTTCAACATCTGATCTAGAGTGTGTGTTTGTGTGAGCATAATGTTTGTTTAAGGAATGTCATTTACCCTCATGTCAAAAGTGAATTTTTATAGTATGCCTAGCTCCAGGATGACACAAAGCACATTAAAGGTCGTCCAAATGACTATATCTGTCAAGTCTTCTGAAGTCATACAGTATAACTTGTGTGAGAAACGGACAATAATTGAAGTTAATTATTATTAATTAGGTCCACTGAAGGTCTCAAATGGACTACAAAAATGTAATTAACGCCAAACACCATGTTTTTTTCTCATGATGAACAAACGTAATCAATGTCAATGCTGCCATATTTGACTTGAGTGGAGAGAAAGATGTTCAGTGAGTAAATGAAATTTCAGTCTGTGTAACACATAAAGCTGTTGTATGGATTCAGATGACTTGGAATATTCCGTTGTATTTTTTTGTTATAATTTAGCAAATGCAGTTTTGTTTATGGTCAAAAAGTTTGTGAAGCTGTTTCATATTATACATGACATCTGCTCTCTCTGGCTCAGCAGCGCCAGCACAGATTTGAATGTTCGCTGTGATCGTACTTGTCAAAGGTTTTAATAAACATAACCGAATCATTGTCATTTAGGAATCAGATCGCGTGGGTGTTTGAATAAAGATTGTGATCTTTTAACGATAAATCGTGCAGCTTTATACACACACACACAAAGACACATCATGGCCATATTCCAGGATGACAATGTCAAGATTCATCAGGCTCAGACTGTGTAAGAATGGTTGGGAGGAGCATGAAGAATCATTTTCACACATGAATCGGCTCCTCTGAGTTCAGATCTTAAATTCATTGAAAGTGTTTGGGATGTGCTGGAGGAGACTTTACAGAGTGCTGGACTCTTGCATTGACAATACAAGATCTTGACCAAAAATGTATGCACTTCTTGATGAAAATAACGTCACAACATTTATTTCCATCAAGAGGCGCGTCAATTTGTGGTATTTTTATTTTTATGTAAGGTCAGAGGTGCCAATTCATGTGAAAATGATTCTTCATGGTCCTCCCAACCATTCGTTCACAGTTTGAGCCTGATGAATCTTGATTTTGTCATCCTGATGGAATATGGTCATGATGTGTCTTTCTACATGGTTGTTTAATAAATGAAAAGCTACACACTCCATCAGTTAGGGTTAGAAACTGTTGCCAAACATATAACATGCTACACTGTAAAAAAAAAAAGTTTTTTCACAGAAATATACTGTATTATTTTACAGATATTTTCTGTTTTTTTAACATTACGTGTAAATGTCATTAAAATACAGAAAAAAACTTTTATTAAAAACATTAACCATAAAATAAAAGTAATAATCTGTAAATTCATATAAGGAGAAATTATAGTTTTTTTACAGGATTATTCTTTTGTTTAATTGGCTTGAATGTTAAATTACATTAAATTGTATGTAAAAAGACAAAAAAATCGCTTATTTAAAATTAAGACAACTATGTGTTTTTTTACTGTGAAACCTTAAATTTAAGGTAAATACATGTAAAAAAACAATCGTAAAAAAACGGTAAAAAGTCTGGCAGCAAAGTTGCCAAACACTTACCGTCAAATTACAGTAAAAAACCTTAAGTTATTCTACGGAATAATTCTGTTTTTTTAAATACAGATATTTACTGTAAACATTTTCTGTATTTTTACAGTTCCACTGCTGTAGAATGAAAAGAAAATCTCATTAAAAAAATGTCTGTAGAACATTAAACAAATGAATAAATCTGCATATAAACTGGAAATTATTGCAGGAATACCTTACAATTATACAATTAAAGAAGTCTTCTGTTTTTACACAGTATTCTTTGGTAAATTCATAACATTATCAATTACATCCACAAGAACTCCCCGTCAAAGTACAGATTTTTAGATGTAAAACACGTACTTTTCACATTAATGTATAGGTTTACTTTGAATAAACTTACTTTTATAGTAATTAAACGCAACTATCCAATATATCTACATACTTTTAATTCAA
Source organism: Rhinichthys klamathensis goyatoka (assembly GCF_029890125.1). Taxonomy (NCBI): domain Eukaryota; kingdom Metazoa; phylum Chordata; class Actinopteri; order Cypriniformes; family Leuciscidae; genus Rhinichthys; species Rhinichthys klamathensis. Next base: position 150,069 of record NW_026606873.1, read on the forward strand.
GGAGTTCACTTTATATAAACATTGTTTTATAGTAAATAAAAGCAACTATCCAATATATCTACATTACTTTACCATTAATGTATAGGGTTAGGGTTAGGTTAGCACCTCACCTATCAAATACAGGGTAAATGTAAAACTTCCAAGTCCCCTGCCACCAATGCAGATATTTTTCAGAAGCAAAGATAAACTTTGCTGGCCACATCAGCTTAAGATTCAACAAGTGCAGATACAAGAGTGATAGATAAAAAATATATACATAAAATAAAAATAAAAAAACAGCTATGTAGGCTATAACTTTCATGCATATGCTGTAAATAAAAATTGAACATAATAATTACTGTGTGTTACAGAAACAGATCTAAAAATATTGCCTCGAAAGATGGATGAATACAGTAGGAGATATTGTTGCACAGTGTAACTAAATATACAGTTATTGTACATGAAATAATTGAGCTTAAGTTTAATATAAAATTAAATCAAGAATAGTCAGTGATTGTTTATGCATCCTATATCCAGTGTTTCTACTGTCAGGTACCACTGACTCAGTGTTTACAATTCTGAAGTGTTCTGTAACAATTTCATAAGTGGCAGAGAAAAAATTGAGTGGCAACATTTTCAGACCCCACCCCGTGCACTGCTGCCTGCTGCTGTCTGCTGCACCCTCAAGTCTCGGATCATCATGCTTTGGGACAGTTGTTCCGCAAGACAACCAGGCTCAAGAATGCTGGACACTAACCTCCTAATGCCTGTCTGCCTGTTGGTGTGAAAGGACTCTTGAATCTTGTGTGCTGATATGTCCTCTTTTGGCTTGGCTTTTAAGGGTGACATTGTCTGTTTGAAATGCTGCCCTGACAGTGATTTTCTGACCATATACTATATTGACACGTATCTCATATGCTTATTTGAGAAGAAAATATGTGATTCAATTTAAAAGTAAAGGCTATAAATCAACTTTAAAAACGTTGAAGCATTAAGACACAAAGTCAATCTATATTCAACAAAATTTAAGGCCCTCACTGCAGTGAAATCATTAGGCCACTCCACAATTTTCTCAGTTGATGGGAACAAACCGCCACACTATGAATAAAGCTTTACAATGGGGTGCTATATATTTTTAATTTACAATAGGTGAGCAATGTGTGAAAGACAAGGAATTTATTCTGGGGCTCGAGTTCAACCAAGGCTCTTGTAGCATAAACTTGAGCTTTGGTAAACTGCGGGTGAAGGAATTGAAGACATTAAAATGGTTGAAACATTACACAACGTGTAGACAAACATCCTAATTGTTTTTCTAGTCTCTGTGCTTTAGATATCAAGAAAGTGCGCGCAGATTCAAATAATTGAATGTTGTACAATCATTGGACGAATCATACGCCAGAGGCAATCTCGACCAATGATATTGTTTGACTTTGGGAGGGGGATACGTCATAACTTCGCGCGAAGCAGTAGAGAGCCTGGATAAAGTATGGAACATTTCCACGATATCGGCATTCAGCTTTCACTAAAGGTAGATTAATATACCCAGCCGGCACATGACCGACCTTCAACGTTGAAATATGATTGAAATAATGCCAGTCGTTGAAACAACGTTTAATGCTAAATGGTTGAAAAAGGTTAACAAAAACACTTCTAAATCAACGTTTAATTTTTTACAAGATCTGTACGTTGAAACAACGTAATGTTTTCAACAACATACATAAATATCTGCCTTTTAACATATTATTATGATAATTCATTAGCATTTAATGATTTTTCTGATTTTCATAACAGTTCTTCAAGTATATGTTAAAATATAAGTATTATCATTAACAATAATAGTTTCACCCTCAACAGAGCAGTGCAGCAGAAACCTTTTGCTTTATGTGATTTTGTGTGAATTTACAATTTTGTATGCTTGCCAATTTTGTCTGCTTGCCTAACAGTTTACATTGCATTATTACATATATTCATACACTGTCATGTCATTTGACCAATTAATTAAATAGTAATACAGACTGCAACTCGCGCAAACTATTGCTATTGTTATTGGTTGTTTCTCCGTTTTACTTTGAGCATGATTGGTTAATCTGTCTGTCTTCCAGGAAACTGTCCAATGAGAATGTGCGCGGCTCTGCGCGCCTATTTTAAGTTTGAAAATACGTCCGTTACTCTCGGTTGGTGTGAGCAGCTGCTGTTTGCGTTGGTGATTACTCGGTCAGACCTGGATTATTTTATATCTGCCTGTTGAATTCTTAAATTCTGAGCGAATTTTAGTTGCTATGTCAATGAAGAACAAAAGCTGGAATATGAACAGAGGAAGGGGTCGTACGTACGTGGTCTGTTGGCGATATCAGGTAAGAAAACATTTTTCGAACGTTTAGGGACACGGGTAATTTAACTGTCATAGGCTAACTGTAACCTCATAAGATGAATAAGTTATCTCTGTGTGTGTTTTTGTACTGCTTCACTATTAACGTAGCGATATTAGCACGTATTTCAATGTGTTAGTACCATCTAACATTGCTGTGTTTTGTTGTTGGTAAGTTAACATGAGAGGTAAAAAAGCGTGGGAATGAGTAAAGTGATAAAACCGTCATTTATTCGTTAGAAGTATGTTTACATAACCTCTTCAAACACTGATAACATATTGAAAAGATATTTGTTTACTTTATTTTTTAGATCAAGCATTGGAATAAGATGTTTATCGGGGGAGAACACCCAACAGAAAGACCCATTCACCAACTAACGTTACAGTAAGTCAATTTTACCCACTGTTCGAAAACCTACACTGGGATAGTATTAAGTGTGATTTTCATACTGTTACTGATGGAAAGTCTGAGTAACTTTCTGTCCTTTTGTCTTTCTTCTGCTGAAGTGGCACACTGAAAGGGGAGATTCGTGTCACCTTCATCAGTCCTTTCTTTAATCACTGGAAACATTAAGGGAAAGACCCTCAGATGCAGGTAAAATTATTTGATGGGGTTAGGGTTATTTGATTTTGGTGTACCAACTGGCATTTTTTGTGTGTGTGCTTCCCTTTCTATGATACACATTTCTGACTGATTGCCATGCTTTATGTGTATGTTTACATTTTTAATCATGTAACAACTAACAGTCTCAAAGATGACATTACTCAAAGATAACATTTTTACAATTGAAATAAATTTCATATACATAATATATATATATATTTATGTTTCCTCACAATGTCAAATGTGCTTGTTAAGTGCGGCAGCTTTTATACATTTTAAAATTTTAATATGCAAGTTAACATTGTCGAGTCAGCAGGGCTAACGTTAAAACTTGCCGTTTGTTACATTATGTATTAACCTTATAAAAGTCTGTCTAGCAAATGTAACATTATGCTGGTCCTAATAAAGTTAAACCGTTATTAACGTTAGCCCTGAATGTGAAACATGCATCAGCCATCATAACATTAACGTTAAATACCTTTGGTTGACTAACATTAATTTAATAACGTTAGCTGTTAACTTAACGTTACATCTTACAAGTTACTGTTGCCTCTTGCAAACACGTAACAGTAGGGGTGTGAAGGTTATTATATAACCGTGAGACCGATGGTTATAGTTGAACACCGTCATTAGAACTCTATAACCGCCAAAACCGTTATTCAAATATTTTTTACAAACATTTTTTATCATAGAGAATGTTTAAATACTATTATCAGCTTACGAGGGAAACAGAGGTGGAGAGTTAGTGGTGCTTCGGAGGCTGAGTGCTGGAGATGATTCGGGAGAGGTCTGTGCACCTTTATCGATCAGAGCGCGCGCTGACACGGAGTAAAGCCTTGTTTATACTCGACGCGTCCGTTTCTTTTACTGTCTATGGTCCGCGCGCACCTTAAAAAAATGACGCGTTGGGTGCGCAAGACCCCATTTCGCTTGGCTGTGTGCACAGGGTTTTTTGTAACAGTGCGCACGGCGCCGCATCCGAGGATGAACGACTTCATTGCAAAGTTTTTTTTTGTTAAAGGAGAACTCCGGCGCAAAATGAACCTTTGGTCTAATAAAACATTGGTACCTAGTCAACCGTTCTCTGAGATTTGTTTTCATGATAATCGAATGTAAAGAGTTTTATCTCTAAAAACTGTTTAGCGTATAACGCTAGTAATGGGGGCATATAATAAGTAAAAAGAAATCGCTAGTTTATACCACTAACAAGGCTCAAAATAGCTCCACACTAACACAGTAACATAATGAGGGTCCCTACATGCAAACCGAAGCATTGAGAACTTTGTAAGTGTACAGACCATTTAATAAGAAGATATTTTATGAAGACAGTCCACTTCGTGTATACAGACAGGAGCCATCTTTGGAAAACAGTCTCGACTAGTCAAACCACGAACGACGTGCTAAGTGAGCTGAACTGTATGAAGTTCAGTGAACTTCTGAACTGTATGAATGGCGTTCGTGGTTTGATTAGTCGAGACTGTTTTCCAAAGATGGCTCCTGTCTGTATACTCGAAAAGGACTGTCTTTATCTTTATCTTCTTATTAAACGGTCTGTACACTTACAAAGTTCTCAATGCTTCGGTTTGCATGTAGGGACCCTCATTATGCTACTGTGTTAGTGTGGGGCTATTTTGAGCCTTGTTAGTGGTATTAACTAGCGATTTCTTTTTACTTATTAAATGCCCCCATTACTAGCGTTATACGCTAAACAGTTTTTAGAGATAAAACTCTTTACATTCGATTATCATGAAAACAAATCTCAGAGAACGGTTGACTAGGTACCAATGTGTTATTAGACCAAAGGTTCATTTTGCGCCGGAGTTCTCCTTTAAGGGTTTGTTTACTGTGCAATGAACGTGTTTTGTTTTAAATAAATCACACAAAGTTTTTTTTTTTTTCTTAAGGATTTGTTAACTGTGTGTGATTCATTTAATGGAAAGCACATTCACTTCTAGTCGTCTTGCTGTTAATTTTAAATAAACGTAGAGCAAGTAGCTAATCAGTGTCTGCTCGTTTATTCAAACTAAGTTGTCCTATAATAGACGAACGTCGCAACGCATACAGTTCAATTTTCATTTAAGCTCCAAACTGCAATTATTGTTAGGGGGCAACCTAATGGCTCTGCTCTGGCGATTTTTACAAGCATGATACATCTTATCTATTTTTCAGGACAATGCCTGGTGAGAGCCACTACAGAGGATCATAGCTATCGTTGGAATTTTGAAAGGACGTGGGTGAATATCAATCTGCCAAATGAACTTTTTTAGCATGCACATTCACATCTGTATATTAATACTGATTATATATTAACTTTGTTTGTTACTGGAAAGAACTTAGCTTCTGAACTAAGAACAAAGAACTTTTTGACTGAAGGACTTGACCGTATTTTATGTGCATTTTAGCCTATGTGCATTTTAAAGTAAACCCCATGCCGTAATGGAAAAAGTATGTACATATATTGGCCAGTTGCTTGTAATTGCTATCAAATATTGTTTACATAAAATAAACATGTGTATTTTTACATATATTGGAGAAATGCTTGTAATTACTGTCTATTAATGTGTATATAAAGTTAACCCATACATTGAGTAAATGTCATGTTGATATATTGGAAAGTTGATTTTAATTAGTATAAAGCAATGTTTATATAAAGTATACCTCATACATTGATGTTAAAAGTATATAGAAGGTAAAGCCCCATACATTAAAGGTACAAATATGTAGAAATATTGGAGAGTTGCCTGTAATTATTGTCAAATAATGTTTATATAAAGTAAACCCCCTTATTTTGAATGGTAAACATGTAGAAATATTGGAGAGTTGCTTGTTATTACTGTCAAATAATGTTTATATAAAGTAAACCTGCATACATTAATGGTAAAAGCTTGTAAATTTATTGGAGATGTGTCTGTAATTACTGTCAAATAATGTTTTAATAAAGCAATAACTGTTAAAAATATGTTTCTGAAACTTAATATCACAAGATCTTGTTTTTTTGTACAGGATAAAACCAATATTTAACAGGAATTTACTGTAAATAGATTGAATAATGACATAAAATAAAAGTTTAAATCGATCAATATACTGGTATTAGGCTTTAAATTAGGGTATCTGAAGGTAATTATACAACATTTTCTGTGTGTTTTACATAGAAAAGTCTTTACTTTGACAAGGAGTTTTTGTAGATGGATTGGATTATCCTAAAAATATACCAAATAATACTGTATTAAAACAGAAGTCTTTGTTTTAATTATGTAATTTTAAGGTATTTCTGCAATATTTGTAAGTTTTTATACAGATTTATACATTCGTTTAACATTCAACAGACATTTTTTTTATGAGATTTGTTTTTTTTTCTACAGCAGTTTGACTGTAAAAATACAGAAAATATTTACGGTAAATATCCGTTTTCAAAAAACAACATTTTTCTGTAAAATAATTTAAGTTTTTTTACTGTAATTTGACGGTAAGTGGTTGGCAACTTTGCTGCCAGACTTTTTACCGTTATTTTACAAAAAAAATTTTTACAGTGTAGAAACATAATAATCACTGCAATAATGATCCAATCATAGACTCTTAAGCATTTGCCTATTCAAATCCAAAAAGTGAATATCTGACCATGCATGAACCCCCAACCCCCATCAGGAAAAAATCCGTCTCTGATCGTGTGGAGTGTTTTCTGAATACCAATTCCAGCCGCCTTCTCCTTTTCTTTCAACTGACTGCAAAAAAACCCATCCAGCAGCAATCTAATTTCCTCTTTTGAGTAAATAAGGGGAAATGTTACGGCTTTGTGGTCGTGTTTTTCCAGAGATGTTTCCTCAAGCAGCCGCTCTCAGAATGAGCTGAGCTGTGGTGCATTTTGGGTCATTCAATCATAAAAACAACTACTTGGTCAGTCGTACACTGAAGAGGCAAACATTATGCAATATGTGTTTAATTTGCCATAATGTGAAGCATACGATGAGAGCACACTGCATCGGACACAAAACCACATAATGCAACGCACTCTTGACTTTTAAACTGTTCATAACACATTTCTTTTTCATTCTTCCCATATTTGTGAAAAAGAATGCAAAGGTAGAGAACATGTATTGTTCTGCAGTGGATTTTGGATTAATCTGGATCACATTTTCTCCTCTCAGCGTTTTGGAATAATTAGTTTTCCTGACGATCAAGATCCACTGTAACTGTTTCCAGTTTTACACACTAGCGCTGGCTGTTGTTTTCAGTCCCAGACCACGAGACTGCGAGTTAATGAAGCAAATATCCTGCTTCAGCTCAACTGAGAGCTCCATTACATCCTGGAGCTGCATTTATGAAGCTCGGACAAAAGAGATGGGAAAAAGAATGAACGATCAAACGAGCGCAGGGAGGGTGGTGAGGGAAGCTGGGGCTACAGCAAACGAATGTGCTAACCTCTGACTGATGATTAAATTAATATTTGTCTGATCTGACAAAAGAAAAATGGGGCTCTCTCAGTTGAAGTATAATGCAGGGAGCTTTTGATTAGCATTGCAGACAGGACACATTCAGCATTTATATTTAATTCAAGTTAATTCAAATTTCCCAAGAAACAGATGTGTTTTCGGAAGTTCTCTAACAAACTGACAATCTCTGACTGAACTATGACTATATACACACAGTAACTATTCATATCACTAATTAAATCTGTGACACTGAAAAATAATAAAAATGTATTTATTAATTTATCAAATATACTTTATTAAAACATAAGAAAGGTCTGTAAGATATGCACGCTTGAATATGATCTAAAAGATATGCATGCACCGCCTACAGTGAAATCTCATTGGTTTAAAATCCCACTCTGCATATCTATTTAAGGTCCACTGAAGTGCCTTAAAACGCGCAGCATTATTCAATGTGTTGATGTCATTTCCACTGAAACCGGAAGACAGGGCGGTACATATTGAGCAGCTCCTCCCCCTTTTTTAAATAGCCAATTGCGTTTGGTTTATATCACAGCTCAGTCAGAGCCATTGAGCCCGGCAAAGCTGCAGTTTGACAACTTACTGTTTGACAGTCACAGTCTAGATTCCTCTTTTAGATTTAATATAAAATTGTTACTGAAAAGTGTGTAATTTATGTTGGTGCATGGCACTGATGTTCTCTCTTCTACTCATCAGTGCTGTTTCTAATGCCTAGTCTGATACTGTATGTTTTGTGGTCTGCGCTGCCTCGCACATATGATCCGCTCTGTGCTATCGTGATCGCGTAACTAATGTGAAACCACACTTCATTCGCTCCAATGGAAAGCACACTGTATGAATCGTTCCATATCCCCTATATAGAGCACTATGAAGACCACACCGAACACTGTGAGTGCGGGTTAGAAATGAGGAATGGTGAGAAGAACATTGTGCTTGGTACATTTTCCGTCTTCAAACCAAACTTGGGTCTTCAGCCGACAGTTTAAATCCCGTCTGGCTAGAGCACTTCCCGTAATTTTTACGTGTTAGTTCAGTAGGCGGAGAGTTGACGGTCTTTTGTGGCTGTTCGAACACATGAGCGTTTACACTACTAAAGCAATCCGGTCGAATGAGTTTTTGACTACTTCTGGAAGTGGTTGAAAGTGGACAAGCTCAAAAGTTTTTTAGACCCTGTTAACACCTGTATTTAGCGTAGTCCACCTTTAATCCGATCGACCAAAACGCATCTTAATACCAGGTGTGAACAGAACCTGAGTTTGGTTACGCTATAGTGGCACAGAAGTTACAAATGTCAGCTTCAAATCTATCAGATGCATTAAAATACAGAAATATGTTAGCCCTTCGTGTCCTGTCTCTTGTCTAACAATGTGTTGGTACAGGCCTCTAAGAAAGGCAGATTAATTATTCAAAGCACATTTTTTTTCTGAAGGGTTGACCTGCTGCTATTGACAGATGCACATACACAAAACTGGAATAAATAAAACAAGAAAGAATGAAATTGATTTATGGAGTCGTATCAGGCCCGGAGGTCCCCTGGTGCATGTGCCAAATTAAAGCCTTGAGAAATGGCGTCTCCCCGACGGCATTAACTCGCTCCTCACGCTGTGATTGGGGGGACTCCTGATTGTCAACACAGAATGGCTTTGATTGAAGTCCGCAGTCAATGATTAGTGTGAGGATAAATTCGAGTCCAGGACAGCTCATTTCTCAATCCCGCTGATTAAATTGTTATTGCTAGCGTAATGTGTTTGCACAAAACAACTCATAAACATGTCACTTGCAAAGAGGTGTTTGCAATAAATCCCATTGTAGTTTCAGTTGCCGCATTCTTGTACTTGTATTTATTGTAATTTCACATGCGCGCTGCATTCGCACTTCTCATTTTATTTCTCTCACCTTCTGCTCTTTTATCATCTCGGAGGAAAAAATAATAATAAAATGAGGAGGAGAGATTTTCGCTCTTGTCAGAAAGGCTCCCAACACAATAGTTGCGTCATAAGTACTAGGGAGATCTATCTCCTTTTTAAGTTTTATTTCTTTTCTTTTTTCCCCCACATGTTTTCGGGGAGAAAATCAAAGAGGTCTTGTAAATGTAGTCAGACGACATCTGTGTGGCTTAAGGAGGTTTGTAGTACCTGGAGAAAGCCATCTGTTAGTGTTATAGCAGTTATCCTGAGCTATGTCAAAGACAGCAGACAAAGACAAAATACACTGCTGAAACATCCCTTATTATGAAGTATAGGCAATATATTTGGCATGCAAACTTTTTTTTTTCTCACAATACTTGGCTGTTTTTAAGTGGCAATAAATGGAGAAAGATGTTTTTTTTTCTCTCCAGATGCGTATATAACAAGATCTACCAGCTAACTGGGCCATGATAACCAGACAGACAAAACATTTCAAGGTTAGCTTATGTTTATAAGACTAAAGGCTCATTCACACCATGAACGATAACTATAACGAGAAATATATTAGCGTCCACACCAGCAGACGATATTCAGATTTTTCTGTCATCTGCCGCTTTAAATGCTCAAGTCTGGAGAATTCTGATTGGCTGTCAATGTATTTATCGTTCATCAGCTGGGAAGTGATTCCAACTGCATAGTTTCTCTGTACCATTATTTTTAAACGTAATTGTGGTGTGGACTATTCTTTTATATTTGTAACCTTTTTTTTTTAGAACTATATCTTTATCGTTATAGTTATTGTCCTTGGTGTGAACAGGCCTTAAGACTAAGTGTGTATTTAGAATTTCCTCTTGACCTAATTCTGACCCCAGTGCAACACACATTTTTTAGTTTTAGTTTTCTTTTACTACCAGGGCTCATCTATAATTCCTTTTCATTTCAGTCTAAGAGATCGCGCTGCATTCCATTTAACTCAGAAAGTCAAGAAATTCCAACCTTTTCCTGCAACAGAACACTACCTAAATGCCAGCTTGGTTTCTACATGAGAAAACAACTACAACAGGATTTTTTTTGTTGATATTTTTTTTGTACACTGGTAAAGTAAATGCTAGCACTGTAGTATAATTTGTCCTCTGTAATTTGGCTTGCATTGCCATTTGCTTCTATAAACTTTATCTTTTGAGCAGTGAGCACAGGAACGCCTTCATGGTCGGAAATCAGATGTTTCGAATAGGAATATCTCACCTCTCACTTTAAATTGAACACAGCATTCAATTGGATAATATTAGCGTAAACTGCCTGATTTTGTTTGTTTTTGTTAAAGCTGCAGTCTGTAACTTTTGGCGCTCTAGCCGTTAATAAACAGAACTGCATGTGTCTTGCAAAAGAACATTTTAGCCGGAGCTACTTCTGTCTGTTTATGTCTATGATGAGTCACGCAGGTATTGGGCTACACTACAGCGGTGTGACCCGAACCAGTCTAAAATAGTCCCAATATAAACATGTATTATAGGTGTACCGTAGTGATTCAGGATAAAACAAAAACACGGTTTGGAAAATGGATTCATGATGTACCCGCTAATTTTTGTAAATTTTAAACACAAAAAAAGTTACGGAGTGGAGTTTTAAGCAGTATGTAAAGTTTCAAACAGTAGTACACTACATTTGTGTGCATGTTAGAGAGATTTTGAGAGATGCGGTAGATTTTTTTATTTATATATTAGGGCTGTCAGTTAAACGCGTTATTAACGGCGTTAACGCAAACCCATTTTAACGGCGTCAATTTTTTTTATCGGCCGATTAACGGTCTTTTTGGCCTAGCAAACTTTGTAGTTCTTTTCACATGCTTTTGCAACAGGACGCGGCATGCGCCGCGCTATGAAACCCATTCACTAGACCGGAAACAAAACAACAGGCACGCCGCACACACTTGTTTGGGCTTGCGAGCCGGCCAAATAGTAGGTTAACGTTACGTTTGAGTGGATGACGAGCGCGAGACGGCGAAATGGATGCCAATAAGATTCTGAATGGAAAGTTTACATTTAAAAAGTTGCCAAATGGTTCCATTGACGAAACCAAAGTGATCTGTGTGTTTTGTCGTTGTGAACTGAGCTATCATCATCGCAGCACGTCCAGTCTGAAATACCACTTGATGGCCAAGCACACACACACACACACACACACACACACAGCTGATGCGAATTCTCCGCCCCTCGTCAATATCAGGACCTCGTCTGTATTTCTTTCACCCTTTTATTGATGGACAGTGTTACATTGTGTGAGAGATTATTTGCTCCAAGTGAGAATGTTAGTGTGAAATTTAACACCGTTGAACGAATTAGCAGCTACTCTCAGTGGGGGGCTGGGACACTTTGGAAAGAGGCAGGGAACAGGCAAACCACGGTCAGATGGTTGGAGAGTTGAATCGGGTTGGAAGGAGGAGGACACAGACAGAGTTCAGCCAAATTCACCTCAAAGGGTGTATTTATTAAATTGTCTTTTATCTTGTCTTCTTGGCTGGTATATGGGCGTGTGGGTATGTGGGTGTGTGGTTTGGAAGACGCACACAGGATTAATCACGGGCTAGCAGGAGATCAGGAGATGCGAGTTCGGTCAGGTCACACCTGGATGCAAACAGGAGCACTGCTTGACCAGGTAAGTTATATCCCCTGCCTAATAATTAGTGACAGGTGTGTCTTCTGTGCAACACGTGAGGGAGTCGCAGCTGCAGGCAATTCGGGCCAATCATGGGGGATAGAGCGGGCGAGTGAGGCTTTTGTACAGTCGCCCCGGAATTTGTCACAAATTCCATACCGTAGAAAGAATCACGAGCTTCTGCCTCCCTCCTCCTCATCCTCATCTTTCAACTCGGGTAAGGGGATGAGCCTCGCAACAGGTCTGATGTACCTCTTCTCACCGACCCTCACCTCCACTGTCCGGACTCTCCACGCACCAGTGGGGCTCGACAGCCTTATAGACAAACGGGTCGGTCCGTATGGTTGCGGAGAATTTGGGTTACGGAGAGTTGTGAGATTATGGTTTTCTAACACCTACTCCCGTGTAATGGAAATCATTATGAACATCAGCTATGCTAATTATTTCCCATCTGCCTTTCTGCTGTTATCTCGGGACGCTTGTCCCGAGAAAAATGGCGTTCGAAGGCTCCAGTTTGGTATCCTGCCTCTCACGGGGATTTCGGATGCCTCAACGCCTGTGATGAGAAGACCAACGCCTGTGAAGAAACGACTGTGAAGAAAATCATTATGAACATCAGCTATGCTAATTATTTCCCATCTGCCTTTCTGCTGTTATCTCGGGACGCTTGTCCCGAGAAAAATGGCGTTCGTAGGCTCCAGTTTGGTATCCTGCCTCTCACGGGGATTTCGGATGCCTCAACGCCTGTGATGAGAAGACCAACGCCTGTGAAGAGACGACTCAACGCCTGCGAAGAGACGACTCAACGCCGGCGATATGTTATCCCCTAAATATTACATGATTAACTAAATGTATTTTTTCCAGGTACTCTCTGATATGGACTTACTGTAAAGCTTCTTTAAAACCCTATGATTGTTAGCCAGAGGAGAACTGGCCCCTGACTAGCCTGGGTTCTCCCAAGGTTTTTTTCTCCATCCAATCTGATGGAGTTTTGGTTCCTTGCCACTGTCGCCTTGCTTTTGGCTTGCTTAGTTGGGGATATTTAATATTCAACAATATTATTGAACTGTGTTGTACTACTTTCATGTTATCACTGTGAAGCTGCTTTGATGCAATCTGTATTGTGAAAAGCGCTATATAAATAAATGTGACTTGACTTGACTTGACTCTCCCGTCCACTCCGGAGATGACTTGGGTGATCCGTCCCACTGGCCAAAGAGCCCGAGGGAATTGAGGATCGACTATCAGGACGGGCTGTCCAACGGTCATGTTGCTGGTATCCCTCCTCCATTTCCCTCGCGGCTGCAAGGTGGGTAAGTAATCTCGAATGAATCTTGACCAGAAGTGGTCAGCAAGAAGTTGACTGTGACGCCACCGGCGTGTCCCGACAAAGCTGGTTGATGCAAAGGTCGCTTGCGGAAGTGAGGAGTCACGTCGGCCCATGAGGAGCAGATTGGGGGTGATCGGATCAGGATCTGAAGGGTCGGCTGAGATGTATCCTAGAGGCTTCGCATTCAAGATACCCTCCACCTCTATAAGTACGGTACGGAGAACGGTTTCCAGAATGGGCTGACTGCCAAGGACCACTTGGAGGGAAGTTTTGACCGATTTGATCTCCCTCTCCCATACACCACCAAAATGAGGTGCATGGGGAGGATTGAAGCGGAAGGTGATCTGCTGCTCAGCCAGTTGTTGTCTCAGATTGGGCTCCATAGCTTCAAACGATTTGCGGAGTAACACATCACCTCCCCTGAAGTTGGTTCCTCGGTCAGCCAAGATTTCGAATGGCTTCCCTCTTCGAGATATAAAACGTCGGAGGGCCATAAGGAATGCATCTGTATCCATACTCTCAAGTATATCCAAATGTATACATTGGGTAGTAAGGCACTTGAAGAGTATTCCCCAGCGTTTTTCACACCGGCGGCCCACTTTGACCTGGAATGGTCCAAAGCAGTCGACCCCCGTTGACCAGAAGGGAGGCTTGAACAGGCGAAGACGGGCAGTTGGTAAGTCCGCCATTCTTGGAATGTCTGGCTTGGCTTTCCACTTGCGGCACTCCGGACAGATGTTCTGGTGTCGCTTAATGGCACTCCGGCCCCTCAACACCCAATACTTCCGCCGTATCTCACCATGAACTCGCTCTGGTCCAGGGTGCAGAAGCTGCTCATCATAGCTCTTTATTTAATGAGTCTGGAAAGGGGATGATCACCGTCAAGGACAATCGGATGTAGGACATCAGGTTCCAACTCCGCCCGGCGCAGTCTTCCGCCTACCCGGATCACGTTCAATGCAGGGTCTAGCTCAGGGGAGAGGGAGACGAGTCGGCTATTCCTCGGTAAATCTCTATCCTTGAGTAGAGCTTGAAGCTCTTCTGGGAAACTCTCCGCCTGAGCTCTCTGGATTAGCAGTGTTTCCGCTGCAAGGTGAGAAGCAGCAGTAGCCGCCCCATCAGAGGCCATCTTGGACACTGCTGCGATCAGCTCTCCTAACCTGCTGTATTGTGAAACATCAGGCAGCGGAAAGGCAGATGTCTTGTGAGTCAGGTAACAGGCAACAGACTTCCTGAGCTCATCCGTCTCACTCTCGGGCAGTGGAATGGATAACGGAGGGAAGACCGGCCACTGAATTTCAGGTTTCCACAAGAACGATGGTCCCTCATTCCATCTTTGACGTTGTGCTAGCTCTTGCAGTGTCTTTCCTCTGGTAATGTCGTCCGCAGGATTGCTCTGGCTATCGACATACCTCCAGCTGTTTACATCAGTGAGGTCTTGTATCTCAGCAATGCGTGTCCCTACAAAGACCTTATACCTGCAGGACTCTGACTTCAGCCAGGAGAGCACGGTGGTAGAGTCACTCCAGTAAACCACCTTGCGGATGGGCAAGGTAAGTTCAGTTTGCACGGTGGATGAGAGCTGGGCTCCGAGGAGGGCAGCACAGAGCTCAAGGCGGGGCACCGAGATCTGCCTCCTTGGTGCCACTCTCGACTTGGCCAAGACAAAGCAAACCTGAACCTCACCATCTGCAGGCTGTGCTCTGAGGTAAGCTACTGCCCCATAGACCCTCTCAGATGCATCACAACAGACGTGGAGATCCCATTCTGTTGCAGGGGAATCAACTGATGCAGGCACATAACACCGGGGCATCTGCACTCGATGAAGATCCACCAATTCACGCTCCCACTCAAGCCACCGATCCATCAGCTCAGCTGGGCGAATAGGATCATCCCAATCCTGCTTGGTCTTCCATAGGTCCTGAACAATCACCTTGGCCCTCGTCGTGTAAGGCAATATGTAACCTAACGGGTCATACTGACTGGCTAAGGTGCGGTAGACCACCCTCAAGGTGGGCGAAGCCGAGGTCAGTCCTGCCCTGTGTTTGTATCCGAGGGTGTCTGGGATACAAGCCCAACGGAGACCCAGGGCTGGCTCTTGAGGGCCCAAACCCATCTCGGAAAGCCACAGCTCGGTGCTGGTTGACCTTGCTTCTGGAGGGAGATGTTTTACCACCTCTACAGTGTTGCTCGCCCACTGCCTGATCTCAAATCCGCCTTTAGCAAGTTGGATACGCAGTTTCTCGAGCAAGGTCTTGGCTGCTACGGAAGAAGGCAGGCTCTGGAGGCAGTTATCGACGTAGAACGAGTTCTCCACCGAATCCACTACCTCTTGGTCACTATCATCACAACGCCTGGTGTGATGCTGCAGCGCATAGATCGCACAGCATGGGCTGCAAGCGGCACCAAAGGGAAGCACTTGCCATTCATAGGTGGTTGGCTCCCTCTCTCTTTCTAGATTCCTCCAAAGAAAGCGAAGGAGAGCCTGGTCCTGTGGCAGCAGACGGACCTGATGGAACATGGCACGGATATCTCCGCTGATGGCTACTGAATGCTGTCTGAATCGGAGCAACACTCCCAAGAGGGATGGTCCCAAGGTAGGTCCCGGAAGCAAGTTTTCATTCAGACATTGGCCCCTGAACGTGAATGAACAATTGAAGACTAACCTGTGCTTTCCACTAGCCTGCTTGATAACATGATGAGGTAAGTACCACGACTCAATAGGTTGACTCTCGCCCACATCCTCCACAATGGTCACATAACCAGCATCAAAAAGCTTCTGGATCTCATTGTGGTGTATGTTGGCGAGTTCAGGATCCCTGTCCAGTCGTCTTTCCGTTCCCCGCAACAAGGGCATGACGGAATACTTTGAGATCGAAAGCAAAGGGCAATTCGGGGCACGCAGCAAGGGTGTGGCATATCGTTGAATGCCATCAACGGTCACAGGGACACTCTTGGTCCGTAACAGCTCCAATGCATACTCATCATGCTTCGAGCGAGTCACATCCTTGATGCTTCGGTGGGGATAAGCGTCCAGCTTCCACAACAACTCGACATTCCTAAGGAGCTCCGCAGTGGCACAAGGCAACGGATTGGCGGTAGAGGTCATAAAGAGGCAGGACTCGAGGTGCACATTTGGGCGAGAGGTCACACTAACAGGTCCCTGCATGGCCCAGCCTAATGCTGTATGAACTGCCACTGGTCCACCCTTCGGACCCATCCGGACAGGCTCAGTCGGAATGATCAGTTCAGGGTAATCTGAGCCGATAAGCACAAGAGGTGCTATCCGGGAGAAGGACTGAAGTGGCAACTCTCTCAGGTGAGGATACTGCTTCTTAAGGGCCTCTGCAGGGCAGGTGTGTTCAGCCAGGCTGAGGCACAGAGAGGTGAAGGCATTCTGGATGGGATATTTTATCTCCGGTTGCCCTGCCGGGGATATAGAAAAGGACACAGTCATGCCCTCCACCGGGACTACCTGCTGCCGTATAGTCTGCAGATAAAGCACCTCTGGCTCCCCCTGGAGGTGAAGATGTTGACCAGCAGTGGGCAAGATGATTGTTCGACTAGAGGCATCGTCGAGAAGAGCAAATGTCTCCAGGCTATGGCCCCCAGCATGTAAGGTCACTTTTAAGACCTTAAGCAAGACCCTCGGTGAACGACTGGGCAGGTCAAGGTAGACCGCTTCCTCATGGGGAGATTGAACCATCAAGATTTGGGTCGTATTCTGACTGCTGATGTCATGGAGAATGGTCAAATGCAGCTGGTTACACAGGTTACAAGGTTTCCTCAGTGTGCATTTGTCTGGCGAATGACAGCGGGCACATTTGTGGCACCTTTTATTCTCCACAATCCAATCCCTTAGCTGACCTGGAGTAAACTTCATCACCTCTGGGCATGATCCAAAGTAGTGATAACGGTTGTTGTGATAAGGGCAGTAAGGCTGGAACTTATGCTTATTTTTGAAGGGAGACGTCTTACCCTGTCCCTCTGCAGTAGTGCTGGCCATATGCCTCCGTTCAGGGTTGGAGGTAGTAGTGGCAATGGCATTCGACGTGGTACAGGCAGTGGTGAGATACAAGGTGGTTGGACTCTCTCTGCGCCTCACCTCTTTGCCAACAGGTTCTTTCCTTTCCCACTGGACAGAGGTCAGCTGCTGCACTACACTCTTGACCCTTGCCTTCCCTCGTAGCCAGGCCGACAGATGTTGAAGAGTGTATGTTCTCGTGGTCCCATCCTTCAAGTAGCCTTGAGCATAGCAGTGCTCAACAAACCCATCACGATATGAAGGGGGCAATTTACCCATAAGCTTGTCTACATGTGAGCCACACTTTAGTTCACTGCCATTCTTCCCCTCTACTGACTCTAACAGCCCAATAAGAGAACTAACAGCGAGAGCAAATTCTTGAAAGGCAGCGTTATCACCCATCTTGATAGGTGGGGTGTTCAAAATGCTGCTGATCTCATTTTGGACTAGCTGGCGAGGTTGTCCATATCTAGTTCTCAGAGCAGCCAGGGCGGAGGTATAGGGGTCTCTGGCATACATATGTGACTTAGCCAGTCTATAGGCGCTCGGGAGCTTCAAATGGTCAAGAAGGATTTGGAACTTAAAATGCTCTGAAAGATGGGTATGGATGCCCACCAGATTGCCCAAAGCCATATCCAGCAGAACAAAGTCGCTTTCTCTGCCACTGTCAAAGTAAGGCAACTTTGGTTTGGGAATTCCATATGCCGATGCAACTAACAGCTCCATCAAGTCAGTTCCTTTCTCAGGTAATGGTGATGGCCCGACATTGTTTGGAGCCGCTGGGCATGCGGGAGGTGCTGGAGATGGCTGCCGGGGCCCTGGAGGTGGATCATCCCCTCCAGGAGAGGGCACTGGAGCCTGTGGATCTGTCCCCTCACCATCAGAAGTCGCGGGCCTCCACGAAGATTCAGGACACGGCTCATGACCCCTGGGAGACTTTGGATACATTGGAGTCACAGGAAATGGCCCTTCATCACGGGATGTTAGACGCCCCTGCGGCTCCATGATTGGTTCCCCACTGCGGGAAGACGCCAAAGGCACGGGAGGCACATACGATCCTTCATCCCGTCGTGGGTATCCCGCCCTCGCTCCAGTCTGTGGAAGCTGACGGAAAGGTGATTGAGTAAGCGTTGGGCTCTGATTTTGCTCTGTCGCGCCAAGGGGGATGGTGTGGACATGACGAGATAGAGAAGGGTGGAGATCCTCAGCTGGGGATGAGCTGAGATGTAGGGCAGGGCCTAGTCTCAGTTGCGGCCCGCCCGGCTGCTGAATATCCCAGGAGGGGCAGATGCCCGCCTGCTGCTCTGTCTCACTCTCCTCCTTGATCAGAGCTGCAACCAGCCGAGCTTCTTCCAACTCGCGTCTCGTTTTACGCAGCCTCCTCTCCTCCTGCAGCCTCTTGGTAATCCCCTCTCTTTCTCGTAGGGCCTGGCGTGTTTGTTCATCCAGCTGCTGGTACCTCATATCCACTCCTCGCTCTTCCCTTATTTGCTCCTCCAACTCTTCCAGGGCCAGGAGCCTCTTCCTCTCCTCCAGTGTGGCTACTTGCTTGTCACTGAGAGAGTTTCAGCTCCACGCTGAGAGAGAAGACGAATTTGTTATTCTCAATTTACATTTAAGAGAGAGCTTCATTTACATGCTGAGGGGAAAGACAGATGTAAGACGGTATAAAATGTTTACGCTGGGATGAGTTCGGGGTTCATTCTGACGCCAGTGAACCCAAGGTGCTTCGTGTCCCTTGCCACTGCTATGCTGTAATAAACTTCATTTTTGAGATCTTCGACATCTACATCAGTTTTTCTTACATTGGCGAGCCACCCTTCCAGGAGTTTCCAACAAAAAGTGGGGATAGGTAAGAAAAAGCTGTTTTCTTTCATTTATGCTGTTTTTGTCAGGAAACCCCTCGTTTAAAAAAATCTAGAAAAGGAAAATTTAAGGACAGAAGAGAATTTGGTTTATTCAGTATTAGCAGGAGGAGTTGTTAAGCCTACTCTGTACGATTTTGTTTAAGATTCTAACGGAACTGAATCAGCCCGAAGCAGTGTGGCGGCAGAGTTATATTGGAATTGTTGTTTCTAAAGTAGTTGAAACAAAGTGCTTAAGTGTAAAGTTTCTAAAGTACCGTAAAACTTCAAATAATAGCCGAGTCCCAAATAGACGCCTGTCTCTTTTACACGCCTGGTGTGGCTTCAGGTTTGGGTAAATAAAGGCCGGTCTCAAATATAGGCCGGGTCTGTTTTATAGTTTCGGGTTGTATTTAATCCTCTAAAACCGTCAGATCGTCCGCTTTTTCGCGGCCGCAAAAGCATTTTTTGGTCCCTCCAAAGCTTTTTTTGATCGATGAGTGATGTAGAATAGAATGACTGCGGCGCTTGACAGGGCGCGTTACGAGAGAGAGAGAGAGAGAGAGCCCCGGCCGCGCGCGCGCACTCTCACGTCTTCAAACAACACGAGCGCTGTCAGGCTCGCTCTCCCTCGCGCATATTAATCAAAATCAATTGACGACGCGATAGTAAAACGTTGGAAGACCGCAGTTTAACGTGGAGCATTTGGAGATTTTTAGAGATTAGAGACATACACTCAATGAACAACATCTCAACACTAAATTATAAAGGCCTGTCTCATATAGACGCCTGTCTCAAATACAAGCCGGTGCAATTCGACGGTTTGGGAAAATAAAAGCCCGGGCTACTATTTGAAGTTTTACGGTAACTGAAACTTTGTGTTGGTCTCTTATAAATTCTGTTAAGATCCTAAAGTAATTGAATCAACCCGAAGTAGTGAGGTGGCAGAATTATATTAGATCAGTTGTTTCTAAAGTAACCGAAACAAAAGTGTATGCAGCCTATTTGAAACCGATTGTGAAAGTTGTAATAATTCTGAGGAAATTCTAAAGTAATTGAATAGACCCGACGCAGTGTGGTCACAGAATTATTTCACAACGATTGTGTTTTATAGTGTAGTAGATTAGTAAATCTAACCCTGTGGCTCTGTGAAATTTAAAACAAGAACCCGAAGCAGTGTGGTTTTGCCCGACGTACTGTGGCAGTGTTTTAAATTTTATTTATAAATATTGTTTAAGCCCAAAGTACTGTGGATAAGTAAACTGTTTTAAGAAAATAACATAAAACCCGACGTAGTGTGGTTTTGTCCGACGTATTGTGACGTGGTTTTTTTTTTTTTTTTTTTACTGTTTGTGTAGTGAAATTTAAGGTCCAAAGGACTGCGGCCATGGTTAAGTTAAGCCTCGGGTAGTGTGGCTATTTTGTTCATTTGCGTCCGAAGTACTGGAGCTGTGAATAATTAGACTAACGGATATCTTAAAGGAACTAGATAACGTGTAGTTATTTAAAATCAGACTTTGTGAATAACAATTAAATCACGAGATACTCTAAAGCCCGATAAGACTTTTGAAAATGGAAGAAATTATTCTTAAATACATTGCTAAACATGGTTCTCAGGGAATGTTTGATGGAATAGAGAATATTGTTGATAAACCGTACAAGTGGGCTATCTCTAAGTTTGAAAATTATCCCAAAATGCCTAAGAACAAAAATGGGAAAATTGCTAATGCGCTTCAAGCACTTTTTGCTTCATACAAAGTAACGAGGAGGAGACTAGATGAGTTAGAGGCTGAAAATGAGCGACTCAGTGTTGGGGTAATTTCTACCAAAAATTACCTGGCTAGTGACATGATATGGAAAGAAGAAAAGGTCAAGATGCAGAATGAGATTGCACTTCTGAGAACTAACAATAGTTTGCTTAAATCATCTGTGGAAACATTGTCCAACAATTTGGAGGAAGCTAAGGCAGCTTATCAGTTTATGATAAAGAGTGGCACAACTGAGAAAAACTGTAGTAAGACATTATTAGGTGTCACATTGTGTAACCCAGTTCCAGAAATGCCAGATTTGCAGGAAGACAGAGCTGAGGGTTGGGAAAAAGATACTCAGTCATTTAGTAGCCAATACTCAGACTGTAGAGTCAGATTTCCCATGGCACCAGTCCATACTACTACCGCTATACGTGCTAGTGAAGGAAGAGAAGAACCAATAACCTCTACCATAGTCCGAGGATTTAATCCAACTGAACTAGAAACTGTGATCAAGAATATTGGTAGATTTGATCCTGTCAAACAAGATCCACTAGATTTTCTGAAAAACTTGGAGGAATATGCTGAAGTGTACAATTTAACAGATGGTGATGTGTGCGTTTTGTTAAGAATGTGCTTGCCTGACACTTTGTCTGGAGCCTTAACTCAGAAAGTAAAGGACGGAAAGGCTAATAAGTCAGAGAGGAAAAAGGCACTGCTTGAAGTCTTAGGTGTGATGTCAGTTAATTGGGATAAAATATCTGAAATGCACATGAGGAAAGGGGAGCATCCAGCTGCATTTTCAGAACGATTATTGGAGATGTTTAAAACTTTCAGTGGGAATCCTGATATTACTAAGAATGATGTCAGTTTCAAGTCTGCCTTGATTAACAAATGTGACCCACTCACCCGGTCTGCTGTGACAATGCTTGTGACACCACTCTCTGAATATAATGACATTATTGGTAAAATGACACAGTTTTACAACAATAATGCTAATGCAAATAGTCAAATGAGAACTGTCAAATCTAGACATCCAGTTGCTGCCTTTGGTGGGAGAGCATGTTCTACATTGTCTAATGGTTTCCATCATAGACCAAGGAGATTTACAAGAATAAATTCAGAAGGTGTTATTCTTTGCTATTCATGTGGAAAAGCTGGTCACATTGCTAGACATTGTCAAGACAATGAGAGACCTCTTCAAAGCTTTGTCTGTCATGCATGTGGAAAGGATGGTCACATTGCAAGGCACTGTTTGGAGAAAAGAAAGGAAGATCAGGAAGTTGTTTGTTTTGCTTGTGGACTGATGGGGCACAAGGCAAGACAGTGTCACTTTTCACACAAAAGAAAGATGGGCTATCGTGGTTTGCTCAAGAAAATAGGCAATTTAGAAACCCAGTTGGAACTGTTGCAAGGAAATAAAGAAGCGACTCACACCTTGTCAAACATATCACCGCATGAGCAACAAGACTGTAGCTCAGTCACAAGCAGATGCTGATGCAAATTAGAATTAGTTTTATGATAGTAACACATTTTAGAAAAGGGTTTACTATCAAAAGGGGGGTGGTTCTTTATGATTTATGGAACATGTTTTATTAGCATTGCTATGTAGGTGTAATTTATAATAAATGTTTTGATGGCATTATGTTTAGAAATAATTTTTAAAAAAACATTACAGATGTTTGATGTTTTGAGATTAAACTTCTGTGACTTTGATGTTTGAATGTGAAGAGATGATTGTGGGGGAAAGGGGGGCAACCTCTTCTTTTGATAATTGTTTCAGATAAGCATCAAGATGTTTAGTCTGAAACGTGTAACCTCCTGGAGAAAGATGGCATGGTCGTTTGAAGGACGAGAAGGAAGTAGAACCAGTGGAGCCAGGGGATTTCCTCAAGAAAAGAACACAATACAGAGATTTCCAGACCTGCAAGATCCAGAACTCCAGACCTAAAAGACTGAGACCCACCATGGGATGGATGGAACTGATGGAGAGACACAGACTTGAAAAACACCAGTGACTGCTTCTTCTAGAAGGACTTACAGTATGGTCCATGTGAAAAAGAATGGACAATGAGAAAAGAAACAAGAAAAGATCAAACCATTTCAGAGACTACGGACAGCAGTCTTTGCACATAGATGGAAAACAAGTGGGCAGAAGACATACCCACTCTAAGAAATGCGCAAAGACACAGACTTACTACACATGAAGAGACAAATATATGCATACTCATTCACATTATATATATTATTGTCTATTGGATGCACACGTGGATAAAGGATGCCCACACTGAGAAAATGGACACAAAACACATGACAAAATGAAAACACACACACACACACACACACGTTGGTGCAACAGCATTATGAGGACTCTCCATAGGCGTAATGGTTTTTATACCGTAAAAACTATATATTCTATCCCCCTACACTGCCCCTATCCCTAAACCTACCCATCACAGGAGACATGCTGCATTTTTAATTTTTTAATAAAACATTGTTTTTTATGTTTTTTAAGCCATTTGATTTATGAGGACTTTTGAAATGTCCTCATAAACCACCCATAAGTTGTAATACCAGTGTAATACACATGTCATTATACAAATTTGTGTCCTCATAAATCACATAAACCAACTCACACACACACACACACACACACACACACACACACACACACACACACACACACACACACACACACACACACACACACACACACACACACACACACACACACACACACACACACACAGTCTATTGATTGTTGATTGTTTGAATTGATCAAAACTAAAACAATATGCTAACATCACTGATACACATTGTGAGCCCAACAAGGCCTTGAAGAAAAAGACAAAGATTTTGGCAAAACAAATGCATGATGGAGATTTAGATATTGCCTTTGCTGGTTTAATTTGGAATGTAACCTTTAAAACAGCTGTATGTGTATGTATGCATTCTTATTATCATTATGTTATGCTGTATGTGTTCCATGTTGAAACGTCAGGTTGAAGATAATTCTATGATCAAAATTGGACGTTCCCGTTGGATGTGATGGTTCTTGAAAACCCAAGAAATACTTTTCCAAAAAAAAAAAAAAAAAAATTCTTAACACCAACTATGATAATTCTGCTCAAGTGAAGTAGAGCTGTAACCAGTGTGCATGAGGTGTCATTCCTATGACGGGTAAGATTCTCCGATGGCCATAGGGGGACAACCTAAGCCAGGATGCCACCGCCACTGGGCACCTGCTCACCAGGGAAGGGAGGTGTTATTTAGGAAAAGGGAGTGGATGTGATGCTACTTTTGGGCCAAGAGCATCAAAGGGGGGTCTGTAAGAAATTATAGTCTGCTCCGATCCAACTTCCACTCCAATATAGATATATTGAAATGTTCCTTCACTTAAAAGAGCTTATTTATCATAGAATTAATTCCTTACAATCTTAAAAGTATCACAGAGTCACGTTTATTACCTATAGCGTGGGAATGACAGCGGGTATTCAAGAACCATCTTGATTAGGGAGCTTCAAAGAGATGTTATCACCTTAAACATTTGGCCGTTCTTATTTGAAAGAATATCAAAGACATGGACACAGAGATAGAGTTTCAGCTCCACGCTGAGAGAGAAGACGAATTTGTTATTCTCAATTTACATTTAAGAGAGAGCTTCATTTACATGCTGAGGGGAAAGACAGATGTGAGACGGTATAAAATGTTTACGCTGGGATGAGTTCGGGGTTCATTCTGACGCCAGTGAACCCAAGGTGCTTCGTGTCCCTTGCCACTGCTATGCTGTAATAAACTTCATTTTTGAGATCTTCGACATCTACATCATTTTTTCTTACACGCCCCTCTGGAAATGATTTGTCTATGACGCTTTGCCAGACCATAACTCAGTTACAACTGAGAATGGTCTGGTTTTAACCAGGCTACCCTCCACCCTGACTTTTCACCCTCTTTTTTTCTGCATGTTCACATTTGTTTTTGTTTTCTGCATATATGCTCCCAAAATGAACTCATGTAGGCGGTCAAGGCGGATGTGGTGGGTCTCTGCTTTGTTAGAGCAAGTGGGGAGAAGTTGTTCTTGTTCCAACTACGGGCGAGTTCAGCTTCTGGGAAACCAATAGAGGTTTAGCAATAAGAAGAGCGAGAGAGTGAGCAATTAAAATGCAAATGCATTGTGTATCAGTTGATATCATAGATGGCTTAAACATACAACATAATATCATTAGATGAGCTGTTCATTATAATTTAATACATGCATCATTTGAGACCTAAATCTGAGTGACATATGCTGATGTATTTGAGTATAGTAATTATAATTGCACATGGCTTGTTGTGACTCATTAGAGAACCAGACAGAATAGGAGGTAAACACCAGGTCTGCCATAATTAACCATCCTATTTAAACAATTAACAAGTCTGGAAACTGACATGGAACTTGAAGCATGACAGGCACTTTATATCTTTATTTTCAAGTCAAGTCAAATTTCAAGTCCTACTTGTTGGCTAGTTGCCTGTGTTGCCGAGACACTTGCTGTGGTTTATTTGTATTGTGTTTTGTTGAAGTGGTTTTCGATTAGCGAATCCTGGCTTCAGCATGATGTTGAGAGCCTCGCTGGCTCACTCTTGACCGGATAAACTCTCACTCTCGCTTTCTGTCTGAGCGCATTAGAGATCAGATTCAGTGTTTCTGACTCCTGTGAGACGCCAGTGTTTGGCAGCCTGAATGCAGCGCTGGATGAATTTGTAGTAGCACGTTGTTCCCTCTTGACTTAAAGCCTCTGCTCTGTATGCTCGAACTGAATCATCCATCTTACCAGAACATCCATCACGCGAGAAGTGACCAGCTGCAGCTTCAAATGAATGGAACGTTTTAGTTTACACTGGCATCTTCATTATGGAGATGAATAAACTGAACTTTCATATCTTCATTTATGACATCATCATTTTAGTTTTCATCAGCAAATTTCATTTTTGACATCATGTTTGCAAGTGAAATTGAAAACTTCCGTATGTTCCTTATGACATCATAGTTTTAGTTTACAGCGTAAAAAACATTTGAATACAATTTTCTTTATTTTTATCTATACTTTCATTATTTATTTGAAACCAATTTTCCAAGAATCTCAGAGTCCTCATTTCATAATCACTGTAAAAGCGATTGTAAATAGTTCAGGCGTAGTGCGTGTTACTAAATAAAGAAAGTCATTATCACACACACATCTGTTTAACACCTTTTTTTTAATCCGACCCATATTTCTAATCTCAGCTTCTATTGCATTAATTCACCAAAAAGTGACATTCTAAAGCCAGTGTGGTTGTGACATCCTGATTGGTTTAGTGAAACAGTATGATTGAATGGATGAGCAAAATGAGCCCTTCTGATTGGTTCGTAGTGAAAGTGGCCCAGGATATACTGGATTATATACAACCCCCACACCATGCATCTGTTCATTCCCTGGAGAGAAAGAGAAACACTCATCTTCATATCCATTAATGGACCATCAGGCCACTCTATCTAAGAGCTTTAGGTTGTCCATTTGCAACGTTAAACTGTCGCTGTGCTGCCCGGTTTAACTGCGTGGTCATGTCTACTACATCCATCATGTTTTTAAAGCTTTTAATGCTTTAAAAATCACTGTTACTACTGCGCATACTAGCAATCTTATTTTAGTATTATTGAGGTAGCACTTTATTTGACAGTCCTCTTCCGCATTTACATACTCTACTTATTATAGCAATTACAATAACTGGGTTATAGATACTAACCCTGAACCTAGCCCTAAACCCATGTAGTTACCTTATATTACCAGTTTCTTGGGTAAATACACTAAGTACACTTACTGTAAAATAGTGTAATTATTAGAAATATACATTTATAAATTAGCTATTAATAAGCTTTTTATTGTTATATTTTCAGTTTTCATTTTACTTTTAGTAAACTTATTTCAGTCAGTTTCTAATATTGTCTTGGTTTTGATTTATTCTTCAAGAAAATAGTTCTTTTGATTAATGAGTTGCTCTGCCTTATATTAGTTCAAGAAAACTGTGGAGACATTTAGTAATAAATGATTAATGGCGGTTCCTTGTTTTAAAATGATCAAACACTGCAATGAAATGAGTCGCTGTTGCAGCGTTTGTGATTTATGTTCAAAAATAAGAGTTTCTGCATATTAACGAGGATGCAAATGAGTCATTTCCTATGCTCCACCTCACCTTTGATTGGACTCCCAATGGCTGTTCGAGCACATTGAACAAACGGGATCGTGCAACGCGAGACCTGACCTCACACAACAAAGCTTTGAATTAAAACGCAGTGTTGATGTAAGACCCAAATTACCCACCTGCATCGTGAAGCACAGATTATCTCCAAATTACTCTGACGAGACTGCGAATTACTTCACTACCAGTGTCATAGCTATCAACAGAGATTTAATATTTCATAAGCAACACAAACGCATGACACCGTGGAACACAACAGCGATCGCTAACAATGCCGACTACGCCATCCGAAGAGCTTCATCATGAATGAGTGCGAAAGAAAAATCTAAGGAAGGAGAACAGAAAGGGCTGGGGAGAGTTTGCATCAAATATTGATGCTCTTTTTTATGGTACCATCTGCTGTATGGCATGTGCATTAAATATTAAAGTGTAGCTAGAGAGAAAGCCTGGAAGGATAAAAAGAGAGGGAGACAAGCAGACAGACACCTCCTACTGTCCAAGATGACATTAAACAGGCCTGTCTAAATGAGAATGGCCAGGCTCTTAGTCTTGATATAGTGTTGACCGAGAGTTGAAGAGCTCGGGTCAGGAGAGTTTTAGAGGTCTGGTTTTGCCCCTTGAGGTAAAACACTGTTAACACACTGTTCGACAAATGGACTTGACTCTGTGGGAGAACTAGTTTCACATCATTATCTCTGACCCCTGTTGCACATGCAGCTGTATTCTGTCTTCAAGGTGGCTGTTTTATCCATAGATGTGTGTTACCAATCCATGTTATACCCCAAGGTCTTAAAGGGTTATGAAATTTTCGGAGATTTTGACAAGAGTTTTTTTGTGTTGAACATCATGGAAGACAATGTTACAATCTGTTAGTTTTGATTTGAGGAGAAACTAGTTTATTTTAGGGTGTGTTTGTTCACACTTGGCATGTTTGGTTTAAATTCGTCTTCGTGTCAACGTCACAGGATGTGAAAATAAATGTCTGAATAATGTCGTAATTACCGTAAATAAAGCTCAGTATGCCTTCGGGTCGCCCTCGGGCTACTCACATTTTAACAAATGTGAACGGCTGTACGTTTATTTGTGCGTTAAATTAGCTATAGCTGTCACAGGATATGCATGTATTTGTGTAATTTACGGTGAGCTTACAAAGCCATGTGTATATTATGAAAGCTTGTTTCCGCCACAGAATAAAAAATAAAAAAGGTAATTGCGACTTTTTATCTCTCAATTCTGACTTTTTATCTCGGAATTGCGTGATTAAAAGTCGCAATTGTGAGCTATAACTCACAATTGCGAACAATAAACCCGCAATTCTGAACTGCATGTTTATATCTCACAATTCTGACTTTATAACACACAATTGGGAGATATAAAGTCAGAATTGCATGCTATAAACTTGCAATTTTGAGGAAAAGGTATTTTTTTCTCCTTAGAATTGGACTTTATAACTCAATTGAAAAGATAAGAAGAGAAAGTATGTCAGAATTGTGAGATAAAATGTCACAAGAAACAAGCTTCCATAATATATTGTGTTGCATGTGATGTTAATTTGTAGCGTGCATTTGTACTTTTAATGAGTGAGAAATAAAACAGATTCCTGTGTTATCAACAGCCTCCCGGTCTCTTCCCACTCCACTCCGCAGTTCTCCACGCCCACATTTGTAACATTTTTCAAAACTGTGATAAGAACTGACTATTGCTGAAACGGGGTTTAGTGACCCATTAAGGAGGACAGTTACATGAGGGACGTGTGTGGTACAGTACAGTATGTACAAGCCCAGAGCAAATGAACTCTCCTGGGGAAGAGCAGCAGGGTGCTTTGATACAACTACAGAAACTACTAGTCTTGCAGTGGGATATGACCTAGATTTCCACCAAATGCTCATAATAAATATAAAATTAAGGTTCTTATATAACTTTGAAAGAGTTTGCCTACACACTCACACCTTGTCCTAACTACACGCGACGCAACGACGCGCGATAAAGGGTATATTTTTCCATGTTAATCAGAGTTTTTGTCCTAACCAGCCGCGACGGCGGCACGCACGTTTCTATTTGTCTGCAACGTCGCGGCTGGAACAACAAACCCAAAGTGTGGCAATGATAATCTCACGTAGCCTAGGCTAGCCTACTATTTATGTGCTTTATTTAATGTAAGCGTGTAATGTGACTTTTGATATCATTTAGTGCTCCCAGCTTTGTAAAAGCTACAATGTATAATTCACCTCAGATCTTGAAATTAAACAAATGGAAACAAGAACGTTCAAACTGTGAACAAACAAGTGTAGCCTATTCTTTGACAAAGATTGTTTTAGTAACTCAGTAACCTATGTATTTTTAATAATGTTTAAATGGTGTAATATTTGTGAATTTGATTATGTAGCCTACTTATCAATTTTCTTGCGATTGCCGTAAAGATTACTCTCTGGTGCTGTGCACTTGCCGCGAGACTCCGCCCACTTGCTGTTCTGATTGGCTGTGGGCTTTGATTGATTTCGACGCATTTCGCAGTCGCGTCGCGTCTAGCGTGGACAGACAAATTAATTGTGGCTGGAATCTTATCGCATCGCGTCTGGTTAGGACACCGTGTTAGAGTTGATGCTGTTTCAGAAAATGCTTTGAATCCATTCAGTTCAATGACCTGACTCTTTCCGTGCTCAAAATGGACTTTAACCCTATAAAGCCTTGAATCAATTCAGTTCAATGCTGTATTCTGGTTTGATTTCAAACCGACCTGATTCTTTCCTTGGTCAAAATGGACTTTAACCCTATAAAGCCTATCATATTAAATACACAACATTCTAAGGCCTCTAAATTATTATCTTTATCAAAACTTTGGAAAACCTGCCGTCCACAATCTTCTACATTCCTTCTGCTTCAATACATTTTTAATAAATTATTTTCACGCTTGTTCTTAAGAATGTCATAAGTCAAACAGCGTGTTTTTAGATTTGTGTTTCTGGACATGTCAAAACTCTACCATTGACACAGGTAACAATACTTCCTTATCGCCTAATATAATGCTTAATGTAAAATAATAGATTCATAATACTACTATACTTAAAATAATACTTTTAGACAAGCAGCTATGGGCATTTTTTCTCTCTAAAAGCAATCAGAAGCAGCAGCAGTCAGTGGGAAAACTACACTAGCCTTACACACACTCCTCCTATGCTGCAGATGTTGATTGACATGAACACGGCTCTTCCGGACCATTGCTCTTAAAGTTATCGGGTCAAAAAGCATCTACTCTGGGTCAAATAGGTTAGGTATCATTACCAAGTTTCCCCCATGGAGCAGTATGTGGTTAAGTGCTTCGTTCAGTCGTCTCATCGGGCAGGGCAATATTTCTCTAGATTCACATGGGATCAGACCTAAAGCCTTTATGCGATCACTCTGGATCTTTGCTGGTGTGCCAAGAAGAGATTTGTGAGGTTTTACAAAGGCTTATAATGGAAAAGGCTTGTGATAAAGGTGTTTAAGTCTCTTAAGCGTCACCATTACAGTTGCTCTTACTTTTTTTTAAGCCTCTAACCGTAAGTATTCAATTTAAGTGTTTGACTCAATTCCAGTGGTCTGTCTTAAAGGGATAGTTCACCAAAAAATGATAATTCTGTCATTAATAACTCACCCTCATGTCGTACCAAACCCGTAAGACTTGGCATTCATTGCATGCATATGGACAAAAATACTGAGACCTGTCACCTGGTTGTTGATAAAAATCCTTATAAGATTTCAGAGAAATACATTAAATGAGGAAATGTAAGTCATGCCTAGAGACCAGGGAACCAATTGTATAAACATATGCTGCATTCACGCCATGTCATAATTACAGTATTTTCTCTGAGCTTTTCACATCGTCTGGCTGGGAATTATGCTTTTATATGGGATAGGGCTGCAGCTATCGATTCTTTTTGTAATCGAATAATCTAGCACTTAATCGATCGATTAATCGAGTAATCGGATACATTTTTTTGTGTGTGTTTTTAAACAACCAAAACAAATAATGCAGAACGAAAATGATGTGGCTGTAAAATGATCAAGCATTTGGCTTTTATTTCTCAAAAAAACAAAACAAAAAAAAACTGGTATTTATTCCAACTCCAACATTTGGCTCCAAAACTAAGCCTATTTATTGCAATTTTTACCCATTTAGTATGAGTGCCAACAATGTTCTATGCTCAATTACTTTGGTAGCCGATCAAAATGTCATCCCCAAAAGTACGAGTGGATTTGAAGAAGCAGGCTGAGGAATTTCATTTTTTTGTTGTTGTCTGTAACTATTTGGAAGACGTGACATACAAACAAGGTCTCGCAAAGACTGCAATACAATATTTGTTCCTCCATCACGTCGCGGTGTATACAGTGAAGGCATGCTGAAATTATTGTTGCGTGGCTACATAAAAGTTTAAGCATATGTGATAATGTGATGCACTGCCTGACGAGCCCGCGCTCTACAGCCCGGCGCGAGGTTCACCCTCGCCCGCACATTTATTTGATAATAAATGGAGCCAGCCTCCAAAAGTGAAACCTGTCCTGTGATTTTTTTTATTTATTATACACTATGTGTTTGTTGTTTTTTAAAATAATAATGTTTCATATAATCTAAAATAGATATGGAATAAATAGCATTCAATACAAAATGAGTACTATCTCTCATATATTAAAATCGAGTTTTTATGTGAAAGATTTGCTTTGTTGTGCATTAGAAGCACACCAGACATTTTAGTAATATTACAAAATAATTTATTAAAATAACAAACTTTCACTTCACCACGTGACAGCAGCAAGCAGGCTCCTGATTGGTTAACGCGGCGCGAATTGACGCAGAAGTTCAAATTTTTCAACTCGGGCGGCAGACGCGAATTCGCGTCAAACGAGTGAATGCACAAATAGCACTAACTAAATCATTCGCGCGTAACGCGCTTCCGCGCCAGACGCTTCAATTCGCGCCATTCGCGCGAACTTGATGCGCGAATGAGGCGTATTCGCGTCTACCGCGCCGCGCTCTACGCCTCATTCGCGCCGCAGGAATTTTTTACGCGCGTAACGCGTCTTTGCATTGACTTAACATTGATATCACTCGCGCCTGACGCGCTGTTCGCGTCCGGAGTGAACGTTGCATTAGGTTACCTTGTTTCAGCGACGCTTGGTGAGAGCATGGAGTGGATGTTTTCGGTTCAGATTCTGAATCATTGCAGTCCTACTGTTGTGGTAGTATGCCAGGTCTACTTTGCAGTAGACACATTGCACCTTGTTCTCTTCCTTTTTAAGTATGTAATGATCCCAAACTTTAGACATTCTCTGCCGTTTATGGACATCTTTACTCTCCGCCATCGCGCCAAATAAATTCAAAATGTATCACGCGCTATAGTATATACATCCCTGCGCGTCAAGTGCGCGTCATAGGAATTTAACGAGGCTTCGAGGCAGAGTTTTTGCCTCGAGGAATTTTTGTAATCGAGTAACTCGAGTAACTCGAGGAATCGTTTCAGCCCTAATATGGGAACATAATCAATGCCTAAATTAATCTGCAGCAGTCAGGTACAATGGCCACGTGGTACAAGTAGGAGCTCTCAGAAAATTCCCAGCTTACAAGTTGTCATTTTTTACAATGTTTTTACAAGTTGAAATCTCGTAATTACAATAATTGACACAGGGTCTAACAATACAATGTTGTGAGAACAGGAACGTGAACATGAACAATGCTCGGGACAGTTGAGTGTTGCATCAATATTCAAGCTCAAGAAGACGCACTGTGTGTGCAAACATCCGAAGCACGCACCCAGAAAGCCATGTCAGCATACAAATACTAAATTGAGCTCTCTTTCACATCTTCTTGCGCTTGAACGGACAAATTCACAAAATATGCTCGTCTTGGTGATTATCTTAGTAAACATAGTCGGTTATGTCATCAGTGAACGTTGAGAAAGAAAATGCATGTGTGCAGTATCAGTATATTGGATCCTTGCATTAGGTCTTAAAGTGACAGCATCCTAATATTACTAGTTAGACCTACCTGAAAAGCACTGTTTATTTCATTTGTATATTAGTTCTATTGTATTTATTTGTGCTATTGTTTGTAATTTGATTATTTGTTCTTCTTTAATCACTGAATGTCTTTAATAATGTCTTATTTGTATTAGTTAGGCTAGTAGGCAAGGCAAGTTTAATTATATAGCACATTTCATACACAATGGTAATTCAAAGTGCTTTACATAGAAGCAATTAAAATAATCAAAAGAAATAAGAATAATTAAAACAGTTTAGAATAAAAAATTAAATAAAATACAGTACAGTACAAACAGCCGGACGAACAGTGGCAGAGTTCATTAAATGCACAGCTAAACAGATGTGCTTTGAGTTTGGATTTGAATGTGACTACTGTAGGAGCACATCTGATCTCTTCTGGATCTGGTTCCAGCTGCGGCTGGCATAGCAGCTAAAAGCAGACTCTCCATGCTTACCATACCTGTCAACACTCCCGTTTTTCCCGGGTTTCTCCCGTTTTTTAGCCCTATCGCCCAGACCCCTCCCGGTTTGTGAGCCGATCTCGATCAAGCGACACTGTTACTACACAGCGCTAAGAGATCCAGTGAAGAAAACATTTGAATTCGCCACTGAAGTAATAACATCGCTGCGAGATCTAGCGAGAAGCATTCAAATTTCTCCATTATTAACCAGAGATCTCTATTAGATCAAACAGCGCTGACGTGGAAACCAGGAGAAACATTGTGCCGTGAATGATCTAGTTATAGGCTTTATAAGTCCACAGATCAGCAACATTCACCATGGATTTAATATAGTAACACTAACTGTAACCATGGAAGTTTGGCTGGAATAGTGAAATGCTTTCAAGGACTTCACACATCTTTTTCCAGCACTTCAAAACTCAAATATTATCTAAATATTATATAAATATAGGCCTATATTTAAATGTTATTTTTAATGTGATGACCAAAACATTATTTGTTCATCCTTCAAAGATTACCCCCATTTATAAACCTGAACGTTTCAAGATGTAGGAAAACTCAAACTTATTTAAAAATATTTTTTCTTTTAATAAATAGGAAATTTCTCTGGCATTTCTTTCTTTTTGCTGTATCGAAAATGTACTGAACCGTTACACCCCTACACACAATCCACACATCATATACAATTTCAACCCGTTTGTCATCTCAACCTGGCAACCTATACCCCAGTTGCCCAGTTGCGCAGTCGCAGTGGGAGCATATACAGGTTCAATAGGAGTGGTGCAAGAATTGAGCCTTGAGGGACTCCACATGTCATGGATGTCCACTTATGGTCTCCTATACTCACATAATAACCTCTCCCTCCTAAGTATGACCTGAACCATTTTAGGACTATCCCAGAAAGCCCCACCCAGTTTTCCAGCCTGTCAAGAAGTATGTCGTGATCGACAGTGTCAAATGCAGCACTGAGGTCGAGTAGTACCAGCACTGATAATTTGCCTGAATCAGTATTTAAGCGAATATCGTTTATTATCTTTATGAGCGCTGTCTCTGTGCTGTGATGCGATCGGAAACCAGATTGAAAATTGTCAAAGTATCCATTCAAGCTTAAGAATTTGTTCAGCTGATTGAAGACAACTTTTTCAATGATCTTGCTTATGAAAGGAAGATTTGAGATCGGTCTATAGATATGGTCTTATCCAGATTGCTTTTTTTCAGGAGGGGCTTGACAACTGCAGTTTTCAGGGAGTTTGGAAAACTCCCAGAGAGAAGTGAGGCATTTACCACTTCTAGGAGATCTGCTTCTAAGCTGTTTAACACACTTTTGAAAAAAGTGAAAGAAGTGCGTCAAGGGCGCAGGTTGATGTTTTAAGGTGCTGTTTGGTTTCTTCCAAAATGTTGCCATCAATTTCTTCAAAATCAGACATAGTAACTACTTTCTCAGGTTGTGGTCTGATCTGTCTGACCCCAGCGCAACTCAAGGATGTGCTGATCACCTTTCTGATATTATTGATTTTCTCAGAGAAGAAGGAAGCAAACTCACTGACTTGGTGTCTGAGAGCATTTCTCTGGAAATGTGACTTGGGGGGGTTTGTCAGTCTCTCTACAGTAGCAAAAAGAGTGCGTGTGTTGTTTAAATTGCTGTTTATAATATTCAAGAAGAAAGTCTGTCTAGCTTTGCCTAGTTCCATATTGAAAGCATGGATGCTGTCTTTGTAGATGTTTTAATGGACTACAAGTTTTGTCTTTCTCCACATGCGTTCTGCTTTTCTGCATTGTCTTTTCATATTTTGCATTGCTGTTGAGTTTCTCCAAGGAGCTTTTTGTCTACCACTCTTCTCTTCTTCCTGACAGGAGCACTATCACCAATTACACTGTTAACTTTTGAGTTAAAAGAATCAAGGAGAAAATCAACCGAGTGTTAAAGGGTGTTAAAGATATAGCCTTCATAAAGAGTACACTAGTGTTCTCACTTAAGCTTCTCTTCTTGACTGACACAGATCTAGCTTCAATGGCAGGAGAGATCAATATATCAAAGAAAATACAGAAATGATCAGACAGTGCTACATCCTTAATAACAATCGATGAAATATTTAGACCCTTACTGATAAATAAATCTAGAGTGTGTCCACGATTGTGTCCCACACCATGTACATGCTGAGTCAGATCAAAGGTTTTTAAAACAGTTTTGATTTCTTTTGCCATATTGGTTGCTGCATTATGGTTAATGGTAAATGGACTGCATTTATATAGCGCTTTCACAGACCCAATGGCCACCAAAGCGCTTTACAGTTTGCCTCACATTCACCCATTCATACACCGACGGCGGTGTCAGCCATACAAGGCACCATCCAGCTCGTCGGGAGCAGCCGGGGTTAGGTGTCTTGCTCATGGACACCTCAACACTTGGCCAGGTGGAAACGGGGATTGAACCACCAACCTTCCGGTTTGTAGACAACCTACATGAACCACTGAGCCACTGCCGCCCTATTATCTATGTGAATGTTAAAATCTCCAGCAATGGCAAAACAGTCAAACTCTGAGGTAATTGTTGATAACAGTTCTCTAAAGTCCTCAGCAAAGGCTAGAGAGTATTTTGGAGGTCTGTAAATAATGATAAGTAAAATGTGTAGCGTCTGGACCAATCAGAGACACAAATTATTCATTATATTTAATGAATAATCCAACAAACTCACTCTCCCAACAAAGTTCTATGAAACTTCCCCCACAAATGAAGTCAACACTGGCAGAACCCATTGTCCTGTTACAGTTTTACGACCCAAAAGAATGTGCAGGGAATTGTCTCCTAATTCTTGCTGAGAAGAAGAAATGAACCGTTTTAGTCCTATATATTCTCTATATATATAACCATGTGATAAATGTCTTAACATGCATCTAATTTTCCATCTCATAATTTTCCTTTTATGTGGTTTGGCCTATGTCCATTCTCTCTTCTAAACTATTTTGGTCTGAAACATGACTTGCATACTATGGTTAACCCAAATCACATGTACAGTAGCACGTTTAGTCTCTATAAAATCCAATCTTCGTCCCCCATTTGTTAATTTACATTACATTTTGCTAACTTTATGACGCATTAGTATTATAAGAATCTTGTAGATTCTTTTCATGAACACCCAATGAAATGAAACATTCAAATGCCCTGCTAGGGTCGTAAAAGGGGTCGTAAAAAACTCCCTCCAAAGGGGCAGCTTCGCATTGGCTCACGCACCTCCAGAGGGTGTGACATTTTCACACTTTAAAAATCACTGATCATCAAGATTAGTTCTCTTGTCCCTTGCGCTCATAGCCTCTTGCGCTCTTGGCCTTTTGCTCTGTGACTCTCTTGGTCCTTCTTGAAAAGTCCTAACGTGAAGATGAGGCTGAACTAGAAGTCCCTCAAGGACCCCCAAGCTTGCGCCAGGATGCGGCCTTGTCTTTCCATTCACCAAAGATCCTCTGACTACCACTGGTTCTCTCTCATCAAGACCACATCAGCAAAGATCAACTGGAGCCTCAACAAATTGCATCAGGACAGTTTAATGCAAATGGACGAGACATGCAAGTATCAAACTTAGTCTCATTATTTGATACATTAAGTATCCTTACCCCTTTTCAAGAAGGGCGTGTTAGAACTAAACTGATGGTTTGCTCAGGCTGTTGATCTGCTGAACATCAAACAATGCTATAACTTCTTGCTTTCCTGTATTCTGCTCCAGCTCTCTTTCCCTTGGGAAACTTTATGTATGTGTATTTTAGAGTAGTTTAAATGTTTAGTCTAGTTAATAAAGTCTTTTTCATATCACACGTGAAGTTGTCCGTGTCTCAAGCTCATATCTGGAGTCACTAATCATAGATCTTGACTACTTGCTATTAGTAGTACTTAATAGGAAAGACATTTCCCATGCCCCGGAAATGTACATTTCTATTAATAACCAATATTGAGTGTTCACGGGATGAACCGAGTAATTGGTTGTAATGTTAATGTAGGTACTACAAGTTAACCCGATTAACTGATCCAAATATTCATAATCAATTATAACAAGTTGATTGATTATTAATATTTCATAGAGCTAGTTTGCTACAAATGCGTGGAGCACCTTTTAACACAATACCCAGATATTCGAAAGACGGGTAATCCCCAAATTATATTTGCTTACATTGATAGACATCTTTAAGAAGAGCTACACCCCCACCTCTCCTACCCGCTCTGCAGACACTCAAAAAAGTAAAGTTAGGAGGGGATGTTTCATTGAGGACTGTTGCACTGCAGCTGTCTTCTAGCCAATTTTCATTTAGAAACAAAAAATCCATGTTGTTTGTGGTTATTAAGTCGTTGACTAGAAGTGATTTATTTTTAAGTGAGCGGATGTTTAAAAGGGCTAACTTAACAGTCTTAATTTTTGTCCCCACAGCAATCTTAGTTCGACGTGTAATAGACACCAGATTAGATGGGTTTGCTATACGGTTTTTGAAGGCCTTCGAATTTCTATCATGTAATAGAACAGCAATAGATACACTGGGTTCCCGCTTGTTCTGTAAACATTTGAGAAAGTTACTGGTATCATAGCGGGGACCCACACATATCACCGAGAGCTAAAACTACAGCTAAGCTGTGTTTATAGTAGTTTCTAACTGCCTATTTTTGAGAAAAAAAAACAGTTTCATGGCCAGGAAAAAATATTTATTGCAGGTGTGGCAAAAAGTTAGTTTTAGGTCCTGAATTGAAAACTAGCAGTTAGCCAAAAGGTAAGCAGTCTTACTGTTCAGTACTCCTTTTTATGTAACTGACTTAAAAAATAAGTTATGAAGGAAAAAACAGAACACTGTTATGCACTTCTAAATTTATATATATATAAAAATATATTTTTTTTATATATTTTTTAAGAAAGAAGTAGGCCTACAGTTTTGGCTGAAGGATTTGCTAGGAACAGTGAAACCAAGATTGGCTCGTACTCCAAAACAATCGAATTTTAACACTGTGAATGGAGGACTAATTAATCCCAACACAACCTCTGGAGGAGGACAGACAAATCAGAATTAATCATGTGAGATTTATCTCTGATTCTAATTAATGCCGACGTTCAAGCCTTCTGATCGCGTACTCGCGCTATTCCCCTCAGCGTTATTCATGGCAGCGGTTCAAAGAGGACAATGAAAACTTCTTCTAAAACTGGAAGATTTCTCTTCATCTTCCAGTTTCTTTCTCTCTCTCTCTCTGCCTCCAAGAAAGATCCTCCACTCCATTACACCCACTTTTCCTGCTTTCCTTCTCCCCGCAATCTCCTCGTTCTCCCCCTCCCGCCCCCCGCCGTGCTTCCCTCTGTTCCGTCCCTCTAATGATCAGTGGAGCGGTCTCTCTAAATTATTTAATGATCATGGGAGGAATTTCGGATTCTCTCTCACCTCGTTCTCTTTTAGCACATCCTCTCCTCAAGTGCTCGACACAGGGAGGAAATTCGAGAGTGAATAAACCATTTGCTCCTTTCGTTTCTGCGCATGTGAATAGTTTGTGTTTTCGTTCTGATAAGAGGCCGACTGCGTGAGCGTTAATGTGTGTCCGTGAGCAAAAGGGGAAGGATAGATGAATCCATCATTCCCCTGTGATCTGGTTTGATCGGATTTGGAGATGCACAGGGATAGAGATTGCTCGAGGGAGAGTGTGTGTTTGTGTGAGTGTTGGTCTTTTCATATGATTGCAATTTGTTTCCAAAGAATTCAGTTATCATCTTTTTTTAAGAAAATACAAACAAATCATGCAAATGTACAAACACAGACACACACACACATACTCATTGACCACATAAACAACATATATAGGCTATTTATCTGACGTTTCTGAAATGAATCTTTTATTTCGGTCATAGAGACATTTGAGATGCAGCAGAAAGATTATAAATGCTGTATTCCTGTAAGACTTCTGGCCCCGCATCTCTGAGGGCGTTTAACACCAACACAATCTCTCTCTCCAACACTTTTTCCACTTTTTCTTTCTTTCAGGAAAAAATCATCTGCATTGTCTGATATAACAGATTTTTAAATTATGTAAGGCCTATAAAAACTGTTCAGCCCTTTTAGGGCTTTTTAAAACTTTTATTGTGTTGTAGCATTGATTCATGAAGGATTTGGGTCATTCTTCAACTTGCTGTGGCATATATATATATATATGGGTGATCTATATATACACTGAACAAAATTATAAACGCAACACTTTTGTTTTTGCCCCCATTTTTCATGAGCTGAACTCAAAGATCTAAGTCTTTTTCTATGTACACAAAAGGCCTATTCTCTCAAATCATGTTCACAAATCTGTCTAAATCTGTGTTAGTGAGCACTTCTCCTTT
The DNA here is from genome assembly GCF_029890125.1 of Rhinichthys klamathensis goyatoka. Classification (NCBI taxonomy): domain Eukaryota; kingdom Metazoa; phylum Chordata; class Actinopteri; order Cypriniformes; family Leuciscidae; genus Rhinichthys; species Rhinichthys klamathensis. The sequence continues at coordinate 190,018 of NW_026606873.1, forward strand.
GCCGAGATAATCCATCCACCTCACAGGTGTGGCATATCAAGATGCTGATTAGACAACATGATTATTGCATGATTATTGCACAGGTGTGCCTTAGGCTGGCCACAATAAAAGGCAACTCTAACTCTAACTCAACTCAACTTTTGATCAGTTTGTTGATTTTGGCCTGTGGAATGTTGGTCCACTCCTTTTCAATGGCTGTGCAAAGTTGCTGGATATTGGCAGGACCTGGAACACGCTGTCGTATATGCCGATCCAAAGCATCCCAAACATGCTCAATGGGTGACATGTCCGGTGAGTATGCTGGCCATGCAAGAACTGGGATGTTTTCAGCTTCCAGGAATTGTGTACAGATCCTTGCAACATGGGGCCGTGCATTATCATGCTGCAACATGAGGTGATGGTCGTGGATGAATGGCACAACAATGGGCCTCAGGATCTCGTCACGGTATCTCTGTGTATTCAAAATGCCATCAATAAAATGCACCTGTGTTCGATGTCCATAACATACGCCTGCCCATACCATAACCCCACCGCCAACATGGGCCACTCGATCCACAGCGTTGACATCAGCAAACCGCTCACCCACACGACGCCATACACGCTGTCTGCCATCTGGCCTGTACAGTAAAAACCGGGATTCATCCGTGAAGAGAACACCTCTCTAAAGTGCCAGAAGCCATCGAATGTGAGGATTTGCCCACTCAAGTCGGTTATGACGACGAACTGCAGTCAGGTCGAGACCCTGATGAGGACGACGAGCATACAGATGAGCTTCCCTGAGACGGTTTCTGACAGTTTGTGCAAAAATTCTTTGGTTATGCAAACCGAATGTTGCAGCAGCTGTCCGGGTTGCTGGTCTCAGACGATCTTGGAGGTAAAGATGCTGGATGTGGAGGTTCTGGGCTGGTGTGGTTACACGTGGTCTGCGGTTGTGAGGCCGGTTGGATGTACTGCCAAATTCTCTGAAACGCCTTTGGAGACGGCTTATGGTAGAGAAATGAACATTCAATTCACGGGCAACAGATCTGCAGTCAGCATGCCGTTTGCAAGCTCGCTCAAAACTTGTGACATCTGTGGCATTGTGCTTTGTGATAAAACTGCACTTTAGAGTGGCCTTTTATTGTGGCCAGCCTAAGGCACACCTGTGCAATAATCATGCTGTCTAATCAGCATATTGATATGCCACACCTGTGAGGTGGATGGAGTATCTCGGCAAAGGAGAAGTGCTCACTAACACAGATTTAGACAGATTTGTGAACAATATTTGAGAGAAATAGGCCTTTTGTGTGCATAAAGTCTTAGATCTTTGAGTTCAGCTCATGAAAAATGGGGGCAAAAACAAAAGTGTTGCGTTTATAATTTTGTTCAGTGTGTGTGTATATATATATATATATATATATATATATATATATATATATATATATATATATATATATATATATATTTCTCCTATGCTCCCAAAATGTACTCATGCAGGCGGTCAAGGCAGAGATGGTGGGTCTCTGTTTTGTTAGAGGAAAAGGGGAGAAGTTGTTCTTGTTGCACATATCTGTTTTTATTATTCAATGTGCTCTCCGTGTACGTGCTCTCCATGTGTGGTTCTTGGAAACAAGCCCAGATAGGAGATCTGGATTTGTCCAGCTAAGGAAATCTGCTACAAATTTAACATATATGTATATATATATATATATACACTCACCGGCCACTTTATTAGGTACACCTGTCCAACTGCTCGTTAACACTTAATTTCTAAGCAGCCAATCACATGGCGGCAACTCAGTGCATTTAGGCATGTAGACATGGTCAAGACAATCTCCTGCAGTTCAAACCGAGCATCAGTATGGGGAAGAAAGTTGATTTGAGTGACTTTGAACGTGGCATGATTGTTGGTGCCAGAAGGGCTGGTCTAAGTATTTCAGAAACTGCTAATCTACTGGGATTTTCACGCACAACCATCTCTAGGGTTTACAGAGAATGGTCCGAAAAAGAAAAAACATCCAGTGAGCGGCAGTTCTGTGGGCGGAAATGCCTTGTTGATGCCAGAGGTCAGAGGAGAATGGCCAGACTGGTTCGAGCTGATAGAAGGGCAACAGTGACTGAAATAACCACTCGTTACAACCGAGGTATGCAGCAAAGCATTTGTGAAGCCACAACACGCACAACCTTGAGGCGGATGGGCTACAACAGCAGAAGACTCCACCGGGTACCACTCATCTCCACTACAAATAGGAAAAAGAGGCTACAATTTGCAAGAGCTCACCAAAATTGAACAGTTGAAGACTGGAAAAATGTTGCCTGGTCTGATGAGTCTCGATTTCTGTTGAGACATTCAGATGTTAGAGTCAGAATTTGGCGTAAACAGAATGAGAACATGGAACCATCATGCCTTGTTACCACTGTGCAGGCTGGTGGTGGTGGTGTAATGGTGTGGGGGATGTTTTCCTGGCACACTTTAGGCCCCTTAGTGCCAATTGGGCATCGTTTAAATGCCACGGCCTACCTGAGCATTGTTTCTGACCATGTCCATCCCTTTATGGCCACCATGTACCCATCCTCTGATGGCTACTTCCACCATGTCACAAAGCTCTAATCATTTCAAATTGGTTTCTTGAACATGACAATGAGTTCACTGTACTAAAATGGCCTCCACAGTCACCAGATCTCAACCCAATAGAGCATCTTTGGGATGTGGTGGAACGGGAGATTCGCATCATGGATGTGCAGCCGACAAATCTGCGGCAACTGTGTGATGCCATCATGTCAATATGGACCAAAGTCCCTGAGGAATGCTTCCAGCACCTTGTTGAATCTATGCCACGAAGAATTGAGGCAGTTCTGAAGGCAAAAGGGGGTCCAACCCGTTACTAGCATGGGGTACCTAATAAAGTGGCCGGTGAGTGTATATATAATATATACTGTTTAAATGAGAATGATTTAAGATAATTATTAATTATTAATTAAGATATATATGTACGTATATAATATATACATGCACACATATACATATATATATATATATACACACACACGTGCAAAAGTCTTAGGCACGTTAGTATTTTCACCCCAAAAAAATGGTTTTAAGCAAGTTATGTATTTGCTGCAGTATGTCAATAGGAAATATTAGTTTATATTTCCAAACATTCATTTAGCCATTAATTGTAATAACCCAGTGAGATTTTTGTATGCACAAGGAGTCTGGCAACAGCCGGTGCTCCACACGGAGATCTGATCTCTCCATCATCGAGTCTGTAAATCCAGAAGAACTGTGGCAATGTCTCTGAGACGCTTGAAGAAACTTTACTCTTTAAAATCAATATAAAATACTATTATTTACTTTTGACTTATTTCAATTTGCCTATGATAACTAATATATATTAGTGCTGTCAAACGATTAAAATATTTAATCGCGATTAATCGCATTAATGTCATAGTTAACTCGCACATTTGTATCTATTCTAAATGTCTCTTGATTTCTTTTTGTCCCATTCTTTTTTCTCATTTTAATGCTCTTATCAACATGGAAAAGTGGATCGGCTTGCTTTTTGCAAATGTTTTTTTATTGAAAACAACAGTGGCATATAGGCCTATTGTGTTCAATTTCACACTAACATTCTCACTTGGAGCAAAATAATCTCTCACACTGTTACATGTGTGTCCTGAGTTTCCCCCCGTCATTGTGTATTTGGTTTATTCCTGTGTCTCAGTTTTCCCTCTCCTCGTTAGTTCTCAGTTCCTTCACCTGTGTCTAGTTCATTTGCCCCAGCTGTGTCTTGTTCCCCTATCTGTTCTCTGTGTATGTAAACCCTGTGTTCTCCTTCACTCCTTGTCGGTTCTCGTTTGTATATGGTGCGTTTATATAGTAGTGTGTGTTTATGCTCCTGAGATTTTGTTCATTAAATCCTGTTTTCCTGGTATCCTCGTCTCCTCGTGCTTCCAGCCATACACCACCTGTAACAGAAGAACCGACCACCCTAAGATGGACGATAGGGTAAGAATGGTCGTCCTGGCCGAGGAGAGCCAAAATCTCCCAGCCTATACCCATGGACGTTCGTTTGAGGGAACCCGTCTGGCCAGATTTCGTGGGATCCGTGGAGGCCGCAGTAGTGGCGGTGGTCGAGAGGAGTCCCAACACCACTCTCCACTCTGGCTCCTCTTCGATCCAGGGCTGGTTCCGCTCAGCTCAAAGCCCTCTTCACAGCTGGTTCCGCCCAGCTCAAAGCCCATTTCACCACTGGTTCCGCCCAGCTCGAAGCCCTCTTCACCGCTGGTTCCGCCCAGCTCGAAGCCCATTTCACCGCTGGTTCCGCCCAGCTCGAAGACCTCTTCACCGCTGGTTCCGCCCAGCTCAAAGCCCTGTTCACCGCTGGTCCTGCCCAGCTCAAAGCCTTCTTCACTGCTGGTCCTGCCCAGCTCAAAGCCTTCTTCACCGCTGGTCCCGTCCAGCCCAGATACCCCTTCACCACTGGTCCCATCCAGCACAGAGCCCGTCGCCTGCCCGCCAGAGCCTGAGCCCGTCGCCTGCCCGCCAGAGCCTGAGCCCGTCGCCTGCCCGTTAGAGACTGAGCACACCGTACGTGAGTACATCCAAGAGGACACTGCGCTGATTGTAATGTCTGCGGCGATCCTGTATGTGTGGGCTACACGAACATCAGCTACAGCCCATGAACTCAGCCCCGAGTTTCCCAAACCACTAGTTACGTCCAGCCCAGCTGAGCCCTCACCGCTGGTTCCGTCTAGCCCAGCCGAGCCCTCACCGCTAGTTCCGTCCAGCCCAGCCGAGCCCGCACCGCTGGTTCCGTCCAGCCCAGCCGAGCCCGCACCGCTGGTTCCGTCCAGCCCAGCCGAGCCCGTGCCGCTGGTTCCGTCTAGCCCAGCCGAGCCCTCACCGCTAGTTCCGTCCAGCCCAGCCGAGCCCGCACCGCTGGTTCCGTCCAGCTCAGCCGAGCCTGCACCGCTGGTTCCGTCCAGCCGAGCCCGCACCGCTGGTTCCGTCCAGCCCAGCCGAGCCTGCACCGCTGGTTCCGTCCAGCCCAGCCGGGCCTGCACCGCTGGTTCCGTCCAGCCCAGCCGGGCCTGCACCGCTGGTTCCGTCCAGCCCAGCCGGGCCTGCACCGCTGGTCCCGCCCCTCCACCCCTATTGAAGTTATACGGCGCGAGGACGCGCCTTTTTGGAGGGGGCGTTATGTTACATGTGTGTCCTGAGTTTCCCCCCGTCATTGTGTATTTGGTTTATTCCTGTGTCTCGTGTCTCAGTTTTCCCTCTCCTCGTTAGTTCTCAGTTCCTTCACCTGTGTCTAGTTCATTTGCCCCAGCTGTGTCTTGTTCCCCTATCTGTTCTCTGTGTATGTAAACCCTGTGTTCTCCTTCACTCCTTGACGTTTCTCGTTTGTATATGGTGCGTTTATATAGTAGTGTGTGTTTATGCTCCTGAGATTTTGTTCATTAAATCCTGTTTTCCTGGTATCCTCGTCTCCTCGTGCTTCCACCCATACACCACCTGTAACACACACAATGTAACACTGTCCATCAATAAAATGGTGAAAGAAATACTGACAAAGTCCTGATATTGATGAGGGGGCAGAGAATTCGCATCGTCTGTGTGTGTGTGCTTGGCCATCAAGTGGTATTTCAGACTGGACGTGCTGCGATCGCGATGATGATAGCTCAGTTCACAACGACAAAACACACAGATCACTTTGGTCTTGTCAATGCAGTGTTAATTTCGTTGACGAAAATAACGACGAAAATTATTCGTCAACGACATTTTTTCACAGACGAAAACGAGACGATAACTAAATAAAACCTAGTTTTGAATGACAAAGACTATGACGAAAATCTATTGACATTTTCGTCAACGAATAAAAACTAGACGAAAATGTTAGATAGTGACGATTTGGGAAGCGATCCGTCAGAACTGATGTCCTGCGTGTGTGGTAGATGCGCACATTTGTAGGCTACTGTAACGTGATCTACCCCGCGGTCATAAAACGTTAAAAAATGTGAACGTCTGAGAGAATGAGTAGGGCAGACATATAGATCTCTGAATAAGAGTGACGATGCAAAAAAGAGCTCTATTCGGTGCGGTTTTCTTTGCGCACACACCTAACCCGAAGCGTGCAGTCATGCACAATACACCTACAGCGCGCGAGTAGGCTACTGAATTGAGCTCTCTTTCGTGTCTGAATGGAGAAATACACAACAGTATGTCTAAATGTCCGTTTTGGAGAGTATTCATGTAAACTATGCTGGTTATGTCTTAAACTGTGAGTGTGTCGGATGTGCATCAGTGCAATTGTATCCGCATGTCATTGGACATGATCCGACGTCTTAAAGTGACAGTGGCAATAAACCTAATGCGGTCTGTGTCCTTAATTTTGATCAAGCAACAAAAGAAAAAGAGAAAAGCATTCACTGTTTGTTAATAGTTTTAATAAGGATTAATTATATTTAATTCATACAAATAAATATGTCTGCTTGAAAGAATAAAGAATGATGTGTAAGTAGTTATAAGGAATGAATATATCATTCATCGTAAAGAAGACTGTGTTGTACTTTAGGAAAAGTGGTTTTATTTCATTTTAAGATATTTTTTAAGTCACAGTAGTTAAATCTGTATCTGTATTGCATGTTCAAACTTAAAAATCATTCATATTAATAGGTTAATAGATGTTTTCTCCGGGAGTATGGGTTTGGAAATTTTAGAGAAATTCTAAATTAACGCATTACAATTGAACTAAACCCATTATATTTTAGTCGACTAAATCTACTGTAGATTTAGTCGACTAAAATGTTATTGTATTTCGTCGACTAAAACTAGACTAAAACTAAAACAATTCAGATGACTAAAATATGACTAAAACTAAATGGCATTTTAGTCAAAAGACTAAGACTAAAACTAAATCAAAATTTGCTGACAAAATTAACACTGTGTCAATGGAACCATTTGGCAACTTTTTAAAAGTAAACTTTCCATTCAGAATCTTATTGGCATCCATTTCGGCGTCTCACACTCGTCATCCACTCAAAACGTCAAGTCAAGTCAAGTCATCTTCATTTATATAGCGCTTTTAACAATGGAGATTGTTTCAAAGCAGCTTTACAGAGCTAAACATACAATTTACGGTAACAGAGATTGTTTTGGCTTTATAGCGATTTTGAATATCAATCAACTTTTATTCAAGACACAAAGGTCCATAGAGACAACACCGTACAGATATATATAAATAAATAACAATACAAACAGTAAAAAATGATGCGGAAGTGGCATCATTTATAAAACATATACAGGCTTCGGGTCCAATGTTTCCAAAAGCAAGATGTATAAAGATGTATAATGTTATTTCCGGCTAAAGTTGGTTTTGATTGATTCACTTCCAGCAAAATGTTATTACATTAGGGGCCACTAAGACGACGGCGTTCTCTCTAAACAGACTTTAAAACCCTCTGGGGACCAAGAACGCGCCCGCGCGTTTTGCTGGGTTTTTTTCACATAGCAGCAACATAGACTTAAAATACTCCGTCATTTATGGTCATATAAATAAAATCAATACATGATTATAAACTATAGAGGGTCTTCTTTTTTTGTGTACACTCACATTAACATCAAAACCTTTTTTTTTTTTTTTTAATAAATAAAATAAACGGGGCGCTTTCAGCTCACTCTGTCTCTCCGCAAAAATCTTTCTGAAACATGTCTGGAAAATGAACGGAAACTCCGCTAATACTTATCACACAAACATGAAACATACGTCTAAAGAACGCTTTAAATTTCTACTTTTAAATAAAACAATTCACATTTAAAACAAATATTCTCCTGCAATGTAATCTGTCTGAAACTAAAGAGAAGTACAGTTTCTCCTGTCTCAGCTCATTATCGTTAATTTGTTCACACCCACTCGCAGAGCGCGCTATTCATAAGATAATGTGTTGAGGCCATTTGCAAAATAGATAAACGCCCCCAGGCAAATGCTGTAAACGCACTATATTTTTTAGTCAGATTAAGATTCGTCTTGCGCGGCTATGAGGAATAATCCTGGGACATTTAATACAGAAGTGCTGGTTTATTTTCACTTCGAGGAGGAGCAGCAGATTCAGCTGAGAACTGTAAGTGTTTTATGGCTGTGCTTTGTTCTAATCGCGATATAGAATAACGTTAGTGTCTGTAAACGGAAAAATAGAATACTGTTTAAATGTGAATCATGTTTCTCTCTGTGTGTGTGTGTGTAAATGAATGAATGAACACACAGATACGCACTGTTACAGACGAAATAAAAGACAAAATTTCGTTGACTAGTTTTGGATAAAGTTTTTCAAATCAAATAAGCATCAAATAAGCTTCAAAATAAAGACATCAGCTTTTGTTAGGAGTTTCTGGGGATAGAAGTGTCCAGACGTATGCACCCTGTATTTTAAAGAAGAACATTTAATTATTTGCGATGCATTATTCATTCACAAAGAATTCAGGGACATTATTCACATCCCTAAAGGTTAGAGTTTTCCTAATTTTTTAATTAAGGCATTAAGATTTTTTTATTCCTCTTTTTAGTCAACTTTAGCATGGGTGTGTTCTCTTCTAATTCTAAGCAGTGTGTGTGTGTATATATATATATATAGCCTATAATTAAAAAGCTATTTTAACCAGAAAAATCTACAATGCATGCCCAAAGTCGTGCAGCCGTATAGTTTCTCTTGATATCAGTCCTGCTGACTTCAACATTCACAGGAGACTGTAATGAAAAATCAAACACCTTGGAAATGACAGGTATGTACTATGTTTCAGGAATGGGACAATGCTGTGTGACTGTGCAAGCCTCTGTATTTAGATCAGTGTGTTTACTAATGTGCTTTTTTGTCCTTTGTTGTGTATCTTTGGATTATGTTGTGTTGTAAATAAATCCAAACAATCTAAAAGCCATTCTTTTTTAAATCTCCTCATTCTTTGCGCAAGGCTCCTCGTAATGGGGCCTGATAGCACCTAATAGGGCTATTATGGGAGGGTCTTTGTCTTTCTCAGGTGTGAAATGCCATACATATTAATGAGAGATCACGCCTCCTTGCATAAAGCTTTCTCACACTAAACACGTCATACACATTATAAAATACTTTATTGACTTATCTGAATGAGTAGTCAGGATGATTCTCACATAGTTTTGGAGCAAATATTCTAGACTATGTGATACAATTTTCAAAAGTCTTGTGAAGAAATAATCAATATGTGTTTTGTGGCCTTATTTCAGAAACTTTTATTTTTAAGTTTTTCAATAACCATGCATAAATAATATTCTCTCAAAAATACAAACATGTACATACATGTTGCTCACAGATTATGGTAGCCCCGTTTGTGCTATATAGAGTGAATTTACACCTTTGCCATTAACATGTTTATAAATAACTGAAAAAAGCACAAATGTCAGTGCATGTCAAAACATCCCAAGGATGTTTTGACCAAAAAACCCTTGGTCCCCCAAAAAACCCTTGGTCCCCAGAGGGTTAAACGCGAACCTGTGCGTACGTAACGTTAACCAACTATTTGGCCGGCTCGCAAGCCCAAACAAGTGTGTGCGGCGTGCCTGTTGTTTTGTTTCCGGTCTAGCTAGATCCGCTTGCGCTTTGGTCGACGAAGCAACAAAACATCCTCACGCGGCGCATGCCGCGTCCTGTTGCAAAAGCATGTGAAAAAAACCTACAAAGTTTGCTAGGCCAAAAAGACCGTTAATCGTGCGATAAAAAAACATCACGCCGTTAAAATGGGTCTGCGTTAACGCCGTTAATAACGCGTTTAACTGACAGCCCTAATATTTATATATATATATACACTCACCGGCCACTTTATTAGGTACCCCATGCTAGTAACGGGTTGGACCCCCTTTTGCCTTCAGAACTGCCTCAATTCTTCGTGGCATAGATTCAACAAGGTGCTGGAAGCATTCCTCAGGGAGTTTGGTCCATATTGACATGATGGCATCACACAGTTGCCGCAGATTTGTCGGCTGCACATCCATGATGCGAATCTCCCGTTCCACCACATCCCAAAGATGCTCTATTGGGTTGAGATCTGGTGACTGTGGAGGCCATTTTAGTACAGTGAACTCATTGTCATGTTCAAGAAACCAATATGAAATGATTAGAGCTTTGTGACATGGTGGAAGTAGCCATCAGAGGATGGGTACATGGTGGCCATAAAGGGATGGACATGGTCAGAAACAATGCTCAGGTAGGCCGTGGCATTTAAACGATGCCCAATTGGCACTAAGGGGCCTAAAGTGTGCCAGGAAAACATCCCCCACACCATTACACCACCACCACCAGCCTGCACAGTGGTAACAAGGCATGATGGTTCCATGTTCTCATTCTGTTTACGCCAAATTCTGACTCTAACATCTGAATGTCTCAACAGAAATCGAGACTCATCAGACCAGGCAACATTTTTCCAGTCTTCAACTGTTCAATTTTGGTGAGCTCTTGCAAATTGTAGCCTCTTTTTCCTATTTGTAGTGGAGATGAGTGGTACCCGGTGGAGTCTTCTGCTGTTGTAGCCCATCCGCCTCAAGGTTGTGCGTGTTGTGGCTTCACAAATGCTTTGCTGCATACCTCGGTTGTAACGAGTGGTTATTTCAGTCACTGTTGCCCTTCTATCAGCTCGAACCAGTCTGGCCATTCTCCTCTGACCTCTGGCATCAACAAGGCATTTCCGCCCACAGAACTGCCGCTCACTGGATGTTTTTTCTTTTTCGGACCATTCTCTGTAAACCCTAGAGATGGTTGTGCGTGAAAATCCCAGTAGATTAGCAGTTTCTGAAATACTCAGACCAGCCCTTCTGGCACCAACAATCATGCCACGTTCAAAGTCACTCAAATCAACTTTCTTCCCCATACTGATGCTCGGTTTGAACTGCAGGAGATTGTCTTGACCATGTCTACATGCCTAAATGCACTGAGTTGCCGCCATGTGATTGGCTGCTTAGAAATTAAGTGTTAACGAGCAGTTGGACAGGTGTACCTAATAAAGTGGCCGGTGAGTGTATATATATATATATATATATATATATATATATATTTTTTTTTTTTTTAAGCGTAGAAGGTCTTGTTTCATTATAGATCAATAACATGCATGTTTCAAAATAAAAATGTGTTATCATTACAAATATTAGTAATAAGGTTCCAGGTTAATTAATTGATTAGTGTTCCTTTTTTTTAACTGACATCTTGCCATCTTAAAGGGTTAGTTCACCCCAAAAATGAAAATTATGTCATTAATGACTCACCCCCTCATGTCGTCCCAAGCCCGTAAGACCTCCGATCATCTTCGGAACACAGTTTAAGATATTTTAGATTTAGTCCGAGAACTTTCTGTCCCTCCATTGAAAATGTATGTACGGTATACTGTCCTTGTCCAGAAAGGAAATAAAGACAACATCAAAGTAGTCCATGTGACACCAGTGGGTTAGCTAGAATGTTTTGAAGCATCGAAAATACATTTTGGTCCAAAAATAACAAAAACTACGATTTTATTCAGCATTGTATTCTCTTCCGGTTCTGTTGTCAAGCCGCGTTCAGTGACGCTGCTGACGTAAGACGCTGCTGACGTGTATCTGGTGGGTGAACTAACCCTAATCTAATCATTTTTGAGTGAACTAACCCTTTAAAGTGAGTGACAGCATGTAAATGATCTTTCTTTCTTTTTTCTTTTTTTCTTTTTTTCTCTTTCTTTCTTTCTTTCTTTCTTTCTTTCTTTCTTTCTTTCTTTCTTTCTTTCTTTCTTTCTTTCTTTTTTTCTTTTTTCTTTTTCTTTCTTTCTTTCTTTTTTTCTCTTTCTTTCTTTCTTTCTTTCTTTCTTTCTTTCTTTCTTTCTTTCTTTCTTTCTTTCTTTCTTTCTTTCTTTCTTTCTTTCTTTCGTCTTCTTTTCTCACAGACTCATTTTACATAAGCTGAATATTATTAGATGTGAAGCATCTGCCCTGCATTTGGAAACATGACTCTTATAACACACACACACACACAAACAGAGAGAGAGAGAGAGATGTCAGGAGGATCATTATAGAGAAAATGGGTTATGGGTTTAACAGGAATATCACATGGAACGGTCTTCATCAATCCTTCCATTTAAATCCGCCTTTATCTTTTCTAGTCCGGGCGCAGAGTCTCATGTTAACGGATCTGAGAGAATGTAATTACCCGTGGCTAATTTAGAAACTTCTCAGAAAATGAACATACAGTGAGAGAGTGAGATAATGACTTGTGTAAAGCATGCACACAAACACACTAATTACACTATCTGCCCATTTCTCACCCTCCTCCCCATCAGATTCTCCCATCAGGGCTTTTCTTATTTATAACAGTAGCATATCCTCATTCAATAAATCGCAAGATCAGGAATCTTCTAAATGAAGAAAGAGAAAGTCAGCAGTTTTGTTCCAAAATCTAGTGAGCTGCTAAACTAGACAGCATGTTAGGACATCATTGATCCACTCACAACAACTGACTTAGTGGGTTGAGTAAATTGTGTGGATTATTTTTAATTTAACTTGTATTTTTACATAAACGAAGAGACACAGCCTGTCTGAGATGTTTTGAGCATGTGTTGTCCTTCAGTGTGTTTAAAGTCTATTCTCTTTTGTGAGGTTTATGATAGTTTTGTGCATTAAAAGATGTGAATATAATTATTAGGCTTCCTGAAGACAAGTAGTTTTGCACTCCCCATGTATCTTGCATGGATAAGGCAATCCTAGAATGCAATGCAAAGAATTAATTGGAAACAAATTGTTAGAGAAATGTTGACTATAACTTGCTTAGCATTGTTGAATGGAGTCATATAAAGATTATAATATGTTGCATTGGTGTTGAGCTCATGTGATAAACTGTAAAGATGGTTGAGTAAAATGAATGTAAATATAGACTTAGCATATTTTAAATTATACAATTAATAATTAATGAAATTATTTAAATATAATTAAAATGCACTCAGTTTGTCTTGTTCTCCAGGACCAATATCTAAGCATTCTTAAATCAAGAGACATTCACTTTTGAGAAGCAAAGTTACTTAATATATCAAATCTTGTTTTCTGAAAAATGTATCTAAATGAAGTGACTTGATCCTTGAAACAAGAACAAATATCTGCCAATGAGGTCAGAAAAATAATCTTGCTTTTCCTTTGAATGAAGTTTATTTTTCTGACCCCATTGGCAGAAATTTGTTCTTGTTTTAAGCATGATGTCACTTCATTTTGATTATTTATTTATTTTTGTTCAGAAAACAAGACTTAACATCTCAAGTGATTTTGCTTCTCAAGTAAATGTATCTTGATTTAAGAATGTTTATCTGTATGGGAAAACAAGACAGAAAAGGGTAAGACAATATTACATACAGTGTACGGAGATGCTGCCTTTTGTAGAGCATTTCAAATACTCGTCTTACCTATTAGACTGTCTTTACAATTCACTGAGACGGAGAATAAGCCAGAGAAAGAGAGAGAATCGGAGAGAGAGAAAGAGATTTCGAGGTGTTTTGGAGCATAACAACCTGAGAGTCGGATGGACCGGAGGTGTTAGCGGAGGAGGACATTTATATTCATTCCAATTGTGTGTGTGTGTGTGTGAGAGACAGAAAGCACATGTATGTGTGGGCAGCGTCTTTAACACTCTGTGAGGGTTGTTCTATATGGCTTTTGGAAAATAATGAATAATCTTCTTTATAAACCTGTATGAAAGCCCTATGTTTATGACTGAATATCATAAATACAAAATAAAACGCAGCTCTGGACATGAACAGAATGTCCTTCTGTTGACCGCTGCTTTTTATTTTAGGCCTGGTTTCACACACAGGGCTTAGATTAAACCAGGATCAGGCCTTAGTAAAATTAGGACATGTAATTAGCTTTTATAAATACATTACTGGTGTGCATCTTGAGACAAAGCATTGACATATAAAAAAAAAAAAAAAAAAAAAAAAAATCTGGGACTATAGGCTTAGTTTAAGCCTTTTCTGTGAAACCGGGCATAGTTGGACACTTAAAAATTGCTTAATGTCAGTGCTGATACAAAAGATTGAAGCCAATATAGGATTTCAGATTTTCTTTCCCATTATTTTTGCTTGATGTCTTGTGTAAAGTCAGTTCTCCTCAAGTTCATATCTATTGTTTTATCATTTAATACCTAATAAAGTCCTTTTTGTGAGTGCGTTTTGCTTGAAAAATATGTGTTTTCTTTAAACCCAGCTCACAAGTTTTGGTTTCTATGCTGGACCAAAACCAAAATTAAAAAAAAATATGTTATGGAAATGTTCTGAGAACGTTCTGGAAACCAAAAACTAACATTCCCTGACTGTTCTCAGCAGGTTTGATTTTATAGAATTCAAAGACAGTTCTGCATATTAAGTGTGCATTGCATTTTAAGTGTGCATTAAGTGTCCAAATGTTTTTTTTCTTTTCTTTAGTTCTTCCCGTGGTTTCCTGGATTGTGACTGTGTACTTCCTGCGTGACCTTCAGCAGCCGTCTCACACTTACAGCTCCACGGCTTATTAAAAATCCATCTGAGAGAGAACGAGAAGCTCTGGATTTTATATGTCCTTGTTACAGCTGTGAAAAGACCCCGGGATAGTAAGCCTTTCTGCTGACTCACTGTCTGTCCTACTCTTTTGTTCTTTCAGACTCTCTCTTCTCCTCCTAGCTCTGTTATTACAGTCTCACTTGTTCTGTGCAATGTTTTTATTCTTCAAATAGAAAATCAAAACGTTCGTTCTACTACAGTATCTCTCAGAGCAACATTTGGTGAACTGAATCAAACCGATTGTAGACTGAGGTGAGAGTACTTGAGGGAACCAGTGCTGAAAGAAATATATGAATCAATTGGAGTTTTGTTTAAAATGTCTCATGTTGATACAGCACCATGTTCAAACAGATTTAGGGTTTATTCTATTTTAATTTTCTTCTGTGCATTTGGTCAGATCTGTTGTGCATTCAAATAGATTTTGAATAGAGAAACAAAGCTTGTTTTTGTCCTTGTCGACCTGCCGCAGTTTACAGAAATACATGTTGTATAACATTAAATCTGCTACTACAATAGAAAGAGGGGTCAGTACAAGAGGATGATGGGTAACTGAGCCCAAGGCAAGAGAAATAAGCCTCAGAATAACATACCACTATACAATTTTAGTATACATAGCTTTATATACTGTATGTATCTCACACACCTTGATTTAATATTTTAAAAAATATATTTTTCAAGACATTGTTTATTTTTAGGACCTATTATGACGATTTAGAAAGATTTTGTTTTTGGCCTTTACTAGAATAGGGTTTCATGCTTGAAAGTTCAAAAATGCATTATTCTTTACATATTTTACACTGTTGCAACTCCTCTCTTCCCAGTCTGTCAGTAACACTCTGTTTATTTCCTGTCTCTATGAAGCCCCTTCTTCTGAAAAAGCACAATGTGCTCTGATTGGTCGGCTGGATCAGTGTGTTGTGATTGGTCAGCCGCTTCAAGCGTGTTTCAGAAATGTCATACTGCACCATAACCATGAGTTTCAACTCACTACTAACTAACTCAACCAGGCCCCGCCCCCTTTATTTTACATATCCCTTGAGCGGGAATTATTTAAATGAGGAATATTGTGACGTGTTCGTTCCCAGAAGAAACTCAAGACTACAATGGGGGTGTTTCAGGGAGTTCACTGGATCAGTTTTTCGGGAGGAAAAGGACTTTTGAAAAAAGAAAAACTGTTGAGATAGCGTGAGGTCCTTGTCCACATTGCCCTGTACCTTCTTCCTGAGGGAAGCAGCCTAAAAATGTCACTTGCTGGATGAGACTGATCACCAGCAATTTTAACCGCCCTCTTCCTGACTCTGGCCTCATACAGGTCATTGATTGACAGCTGCCTCTGTCCAGTCAGCCTCTCTGCTGTTTGCACAATGAGCTGCAGTCTGTTCTTCGCCTGGGCCGATGCTGAGGCAAACCATACAGTAATAGATGTTGAAAGAAGGCTTTCCACAGTGACTCTGTAAGACCTAGAACGAACAGAGCTGGAAACGTTCAGTTTGGTTAATTGGGAAAAACATTCCACTGTGAGCCCTCTTGATAATGGAGGAACTGTTTTCCTCCCATTTCAAGTTGTTTGTGATGACAGTGCCTAGGAATATGAATGACTCCAACTCCTTAACAACAGAGCTCTTGATGGTTAGGGGTGGGAGAGAGGCGGGGGCTCTACGAAAGTCTATCAAGCACTGTCTTTTGTTGGTTAAGCTCCAGATTGTTCTGATCACACCACGCAACCAGATGAGACACTTCCTGCCTATAAGCAGACTCGTTGTTGCCCTTAATAAGGCCGACCAAGGTGGTATCGTCTGCAAATGTAATCAACTTGATGAAACGGTTATTGGAAGTGCAATCGTTGGTATACAGTGAGTGGAGAAATGGTGACAGCACGCACCCCTGAGGTGCTCCAATGTTGGTGGACCGAGGATCAGACATTTGCTGCCGCACATGCTGTTGTCTGTTGCTGAGAAAGTCCATAATCCATCGGCAGATAGAGGGTTCCACCCCCATCAGTGATCTTCTTCCACAGCCGCTCGGGTAGTCAACTTAGGCCTGCATTATGCTCTGGACCATCTCGACTCTCCTGGCTCCTATGTAAGGATGCTGTTTGTAGATTTTAGAGCCGCCTTTAATACCGGCACTAAAAGTGCTGATATGGTATTAAAGGCGGCACTAAAATCTACAAACAGCATCCTTACATAGGAGCTAGGAGAGTCGAGATGGTCCAGAGCATAATGCAGGCCTAAGTTAACTGCATCATCCTCTGAGCGGTTTGCCCTGTAAGCAAACTGCAGTGGGTCAAGATGGGGAGCTGTGATGGATTTGAGATGGAACAGAACCAACCGCTCAAGACATTTCATGACCACTGATGTAAGAGCCACCAGTCTGTAGTCATTCAGGCCCGCGGCACTGTTTTTCTTCGGTACTGGAATAATGGTTGATGACTTTAAACAACCCTTAACCTTACATAAGACAATTTATTGATAGAAAATGTCTGTAAAAACTGGAGCGAGCTGACTAGCGCTGTGCTTCAGGGTGGCAGGCGAAATCCCATCGGAGCCATCGCTTTCCTTACATTCTGCCGGCAAAATAACCGGTACACATCCTTCTCCTCAATATCAAAGGGAGCTTGATCTTGAGGAGCTGTGTTCTCCTCCTCCCTGAATGGGACTTCATGATTATGAACCAGATCCCACCTGGAAAGGCAAGGGAGATCTCTCAAATCTGGTATAAAATACATTAAACTCATTGGTCAGTTTAGCAGATGGAGTGACTTGTATTTTATTTTTATAGCCCGTCAAGTTCTTCAGTGACCTCCAGGCCGAAGAAGAGTCATTAGTGCCAAATTGTTCCTCCATCCTCACCTTGTAGGCAGCTTTTGATTTCCTAATGGCTTTATTTAAACTCTAAAAAATGCTGGGTTGTTTTAACCCAACTTTGGGTCAAATATGGACAAACCCAGCCGTTGGGTTACATTTCTTAATTACATTTTTAACCCAACGTTTGGTTTTGTCCATATTTGACCCAAAGTTGGGTTAAAACAACCCAGCATTTTTAGAGTGTAACTTTTGTCTGGCAAGCCTGTATTCATTTCCTTCCATTTCCTACATTTTGTGAAACAGGGTTTGTTGTTATTATATTTCACCACAGTTTTGGTGGGAATACATGTTTGCTCACAAAAGGAAATATATGAACACACAGTGTCTGTATATGAGTCCATGGAGTCACAAGAGGCACGCATGGATCCCCAATCAGTGGTGTCTAAACAGTCTTGTAACATCCCAATTGCCTCTGTCGTCCATCTTTTAGATGTATACTGAACTGCATTAGCTAGTTTTAGTTTTTCAGTGTGCTGTCCAGTACAAAGTAACATTTCCTTCTGAAACAACCAGCTTAGACTATAGCATTACTTCTATTTCAAAGGATGCTCAGAGAAGGGAAATGATAAGATTATGAAATCTATAGTGTGTGATAACAAAAAAAAAAAATGTGAAAGAATCGTTTAAAAAAGAGAGCAGTTAATTTCACTTAAAAAGACTGGAGGATCAAATGAAAGGTGAAAATGAGACCAAGGTGAAATGCCACTAACCGATAAGAAGAGAAGAAGGTGAAGACAAGGCGAAAAGTGAGAGAAAAAGAATGTGATGCTGTTTTCTAAGCTCTTATTATAGATTCATCAGGATTTCTTTTAGTTCAGGTATACATGTACTTGCATGAACTAGCCTAGATGGATAGGCGTGTTTTTATTCATTTATAAATGGCTCATAGTTTTGGACTTCCTGTCTCTGGCTCTAGTTTAAGAAACAGACAGCCAGACCGCTGCATGCTAAGAAGTTGGCAGTTCTGCAGTGCATTATGGGACGGGCCTGACCTCCCGCAGAGAGCTCAAGGAAATCAGCAGTTCCCCCGGAACAGTGCGGACAGAAGTCAAAGGTCATGATGGAATAAATAGACATTGCTGGATGGAGACGGAGTGATGAAGGAGGGAGGAGACTGAGTAAACTAATGAGCCAGAATCGGTTTCAAACCTTACAGTATTACTGAAACTAATTTGAATTTCTTCACACTGATTCGTGTAGTTCGTGAAAAGGAGTTGTGTTTTATAAAAGACTTTATTTATGGTTATGTATTAGTCGAGTCCTCAAGTGTGTCTTCAGCCGTTTTTTGAAAGTTATTTTTCCACCACAGAAAAACAATGAGAGTTTATAAGCACCAAAACATTAGCATAAATCAATATACAAATAGGTGAAAGCGCAACTAAGTGATACACTAAAGGCTGGGTTTGTGTGCACATATTTTAACATAATGTGAAGGACATGAATAAAAATTCATTGTTATTTAAATTAGAGCAGAATTAGCAAATACATTGTAAGCAATGGTATGAGTGAGTAAATCCATTTTATTAATTTTGTTGTATTTTTATTTAGTTAGCTGTTTTAATTACTTAGTAGTTTGTTTAGTTAGTTAATTGTTTTAGTTAGTCGTTGTGTTCATTTAGTTATTTTCTTAGTCAGTTAGTTGTTTTCATTTATTTAGTTGTTTTATTAGTTTAGTTAGTTATTTGTTTGAGTAAGTCAGTTAGTCGTTTTCATTTATTTTAGTTAGTTTATTTATTTAGTTAGTCGATTCGTTGTTTTTTAGTTAGTCAGTCAGTTGTTTTAAGTTAGACCATTGTTTTTTAAGTTAGTCAGTTATTTAGTTTTAGTTATTCATTTAGTTGTTTTCTTAGTTTTTTTATTTTTTTGTTTAGTCAGTTAGTTGTTTATTTAGCTAGTTAATCAATTACTTGTTGTTTTAGTTAGTTACTTGTTTGTTTAGTCAGTTGTTTTCTATTTAGTTAGTCATTTAGTTGTTTTATTTAGTTTGTCAGTTGTTTTAGTTAGTCAGCTACCTTTTTTAGTTAGTTGTTTTATTTAGTTAGTCAGTTAGTCAGTCAGTTGTTTTAGTTAGTCAGTTTAGTTAGTTGTTCTTTTATTTAGTTAGTCAGTTAGTTTTTTATTTTATTTAATTTAGTTAGTCCATTAGTTGTTTTAGTTAGTTTATTTAGTTAGTTATTCCATTATTTGTTTTAGGTAGTCAGTTAGTTGTTTTAGTTAGCGAGTTTAGTTAGTTGTTTTTTTATGTAGTTAGTTTTTTTTTTTTTAGCTAGTCAGGTAGTTGTTTATTTAATTTAGTTAGTCCATTTGTTATTTTAGTTAGTTGTTTATTTAGTAAGTTATTCCATTATTTGTTTTAGTTAGTTGTTTATTTATTTAATTCATTATTTAGTTAGTCAATTAGTTATTTATTATTTATTTAGTTTGTTGTTTATTTAGTTATTCCATTAGTTGTTGTTTATTTGGTCGGTTATTTATTTAATGAGTTAATCTGTTTATTTTAGTTGTTTAGTTAGATAGCTAGTTAGTCAGTTAGCTAGCTAGTTATTTATTTTGTTTGTTTGGCTTAACCAGAATAATTACCTTATTTGGTGAAGTGTTTAACTGTGGACAATGCTCGATATCCTTGTAGGATCTCATGTGAAATCAGACTGATCCTCTGATGTCAAGTTTAGAGAGGGTGGACAGGAGCATCTGGTGATTCACTATGTCAAAGGCTACTGGCAGGTTATTAAGACGAGGATGGATGATTTGGAGTTGTTGTCAGATGGTGCATGCTCAGGAATCGTAATGAACCATCTGTGTCCGACAGCTTCAGCTGATGTGGGTTCTGACGCGTCTCTTGCCATTGTCCATGATGAATGCTTTTGATTAAACATCCCAGAACTGCATCAGGACACACACATGCTTTCACCTCTGGTTTGTGTCAAGGGAAATACTGTAAGTGTTGTAAGTGTAACTGATTGCCATTTGAAACTCATTGGCTATTGCAACACCCCCAGGGCACAACACACACACACACACACACACACACACACACACACACACACACACACACACACACACACACATACACACACACTGTGCAGGGTTCACCTTACTGAGGGAGTCCATTCACACACAAACAACATCACACAAGACTCTTTGCATATGAAAATAAGGAGTAAATGTTTGCTTCCTCTGTAGATTAATAAGCTCATTTGCAGGAAATGGAAATTTGATTATATTCTCATCAATTAATGTTGTCAGCTTGTCTTTTTGACTAATAGAGTTGCTCTGACAAGGATGTGGCCTACAGCCTCACACACACACACACACACACACACACACATCTGTAGAGAGAAATGTAGACATTAGGTGTGTGTGAGTTCATTCTCTTCCTCAGGTCTCCCATGAACAGATGGAGTTCATTGATTATTCATAGCTGCCGATGGTTGCGTCTGTCACATTAAGGGAGAGAAAGAGACCTGCGTGTGTGTGTGTGTGTGTGTGTGTGTGTGTGTGTGTGTGTGTGTGTGTGTGTGTTTGTTTTGATGCAGAGCAATCCCTTGGTGAAGTGATGAGATTTTAGATGAAATACACTATCAATATGAGAAGGACAGATGGGGAATATACAGACACATAGTAAGAAGATTGAAAGATAAAATGTTATTCAATGAGATCAAATGTGTAACAATTAAACGGACTACCAGTATGAAAGGTTCCCAAACACTAATTAAACGCATGTCAATTAAAAAGTAAAAAGTTATTTTCTAATAGAAGCTGAGATGGCAGCATCATTACTCCAGTCTTCAGTGTCACATGATCCTTCAGAAATCATTCTGATATAATGATTCGTTACTCAAGAAACATTTCATGTTATTACCAGTGTTGAAAACAGCTGCTTAATATTTAGCTTTTTTTTTTTTTAAGAAAAGAAATCTTTTTTACATTTTATAAATGTTTTAATTTTTTTTATTTTTTATTTTTTATGTATTCTTGCTTAAAGCCTTACTAGCCACAAACTTTTGAACAGTAGTATGCATTATTTATTTAATTATTTAAAACAGGACACAAAAGTCTATTTTAAAACACATTTTAAAAATGTAACTTGACACGTCGTCTTAGAAACTCTGCACCAATGGTGCGAGACCCTGAAAAAATGATGTGTCTCAGTGTTTTAAAGATGTCTGTCAAGTGCATGTTTCGTAACCACTAAAAGATTATGAACTAAAGCAGCATTTTCAGTCTCTGACTTTGGTTACGACTGTCATAATTCGCACACTAATGAATACCCCTGTCTAAAATGTGAATGTATATGCAAAGGTTAATGTCCAGTGCTGACAGGTGTGTGTGTGTATGTGTTCAGTGTCATCTCGGGACGTGGCTTTTATCCAGATGTGGCATAAACATCAGCTCATTTCAGCATCTCTCATCTGCTCTCTGATTGGAGCCAGAAATCCCGCTCAACAGGTGCATGAGGAGACTCAATCTGGAGAGCGGTGAATAATGAGGAGAGCAGGTGTTACTCAGGCAACAGTCTGGCAAAAGTCATAATGCTGAGATCAATCTGCCTGACGTCACACTCGGAAATCTGGCAACCTGTGTGTGTGCGGGGTGAGGTATGGCTGAATCTCCTTTTAAATAATTCTACTTACATGAGAAGTATGTACAGCGTGGACAGTTTTCAAAGTATGATATAAAGCACAAACAAAGTGTAGTTTAATTGTTTATCCAATCAGATTGCTCATTTTAGAGTGTTTTTTATTTTATTTCATAAATGTATATGGTTTGAGACTTGTTTTTAAGCTTATTCATTTGAATGAATACTCATATTTTGTAATATAGGATTTTAAAAAGGGAAAAGTAATTAATTCGCTGCAGAAAATCACTCCCAAAAAAACTTTTTACATTTACATTAACATTAACATTTTCAAAACATTCTTAGATTTCTTACAACATATTTTTGTTAGCTGGGTACACTGTGAAAAAAATCAGAAGTTGAGAAAACTTAAAAGTTTAAGGCAACCAGCTGGACAACTTGAAGGTCAATTAGTTATACAAACTTAAAAATTCAAGTTGTGTGTCTGTTCAAACAACATTTATACCCAAGTTCACCAAACGATTTTTAAGTTGAGTTGACAATAAATATAAAGTTTTCCTAACATAGAAATTTAAGTTTACAAAACCTAAAGATTTAAGGCAACCAGAGTTTATTCAAGCTTAGGTTAATTGATTTTACCAACTTGTATGTTCAACCAACCTAAAATGAGTAAGTTAAAAAAACAAAGAAGGGTCAATCCAATATGAGTGAATGCATTATTTATTAAATGCTATTCAATAAAATTGTGCAGAATGGTATTCAGTCCATGCAGGGCTCTTCTAATTCATTTCAGGAGCCAGATCTAAAAAACTGAGGGGGTTTCTGGGCGATTTTTAGATTGAAAGTATGGCATTAAAGTTCATGCATCAGAAACTATAGCTGAACTAAGGCCAGAAAGCCCTTAAACACAGTGTGGATATGTGACACAATCGGCTAATTGATGCCAGCTGAGTTTAGCACACAGAGCGCTCTCATGTATCAGCGCGCCGTATAAAAATGATTGACGGGGCGGATTTGGCCCGCGGGCCACAAGTGAAACAGCCGTGGTCTAACAGGCTGGAAGGCAGAGAAAATAGTGAGAGAAAGAGTGATTGATGAAGGGCTGGGAGATGACAGATGTGAAGAGAAGAGAAGAGCTGAGGTGGAGAGCAGAAAACTTGCCCTGTTTAGGATGTAGATTGATTCAGTCCAAATGACGGCACATTGTTTCGCTCAGAGAGAGTCTGTTATTTCGCTCTGTATTTTGTTCAGTCTCTCTCTCTCTCCGTTTCTCCCAGACCGAGCAGCTCAGAATAGAAACAATCATTTATTCATCGATTGAAACATCAAATGAGAGAGAAAGGGAAGGGGGAGAGGATGACAGGACGGACAGCTTGCAGGGGAAAGAGAGAGAGAGAGAGAAAAGGATGAGAAAAAAGGGGAAGGGAGGAATTAGCAGTTTGAACATTTATTGTTACACTTAAAAACCTACATTAGAGAGAGATAAAAAAAAAAGCTATCTAAATGGAGAAGGAAAGAGATACAGAAAGAAGCGCTTGACTTTTCCCGGCTGTTTCCAGAGAGATAGAGGGATGATAGTTTCTCATTCCGAATGTCTAAGGCTTTTTGCCCAAATCCCATCATATTTTCATCAGGACACGAGGGGTCATTGCCTCAGGTCTCTTATATTCATGTGATGATATCTGCATTACTGCCTATTTCAATTCCATTAGGTGAAACTGTTCCTCCGGATTTAAAAACCACTACATAAAAACTGCTTTTGCCGTTCATTTGACTTCAGAGATGTGAAGTATTTCCTTCTTAAGCAGTAAACAATATTGGATGGGACTTGATCTCATCCATGAATACACACACACACACACAAATATATATTCTTACACACATACATATTACAAAATTTAAATATAGTAAATATATTCGGTAACACTTTACTTGAAGGGGTGTGCATAAGACTAACATGACACCTTCATAATCATGACATGACACATGTTATGAATATGAAGGAAGTTGTATGCATGTTTATGACAACTGTCATTAAGTGTCATTCGCTCAATAATGACATTTTTAATGCAAATATGACATTGTTTGAGATGTCTTTGTTATGACACCTTGACATAAACCAATACATCATAACCTGTCAGTGTCTTTGTCATGACAACTTGACATTACTAAGACAACACAACCTGTCATAAACATGACATAGCAGATTAATTATCAAACTTAAGAAACCACTTAGCTTTATTGGTTAACATTACATTAAACTGTCAGGTGGTTGGTTTTGACATTGGCTGTCATGAAGCCATTATAACTGTTTAATGACAAATTCAATTTGTACCACTGTAGTTGAGGTCACGAAAAATATTCATGACACAGTTATAATGGCCTCATGACAGCCAGTGTCAAAACCAACCATGACAGTTTAACTTAATTTAATGTCAAGTTGTCATGACAAAGACACTGACAGGTTATGATGTTATGGTTTATGTCAAGGTGTCATAACAAAGACATCTTAAACAATGTCATATTTGCATTCAAAATGTCATTATTGAGCGAAAGACACTTATTGACAGTTGTCATAAACATGCATAAACCCTACTTCATATTCATGACATATGTCATGTCATGGTTATGAAGGTGTCATGTCAGTCTTATGTACACCCCTTCAAGTAAAGTGTTACCATATATTCAATTAAATATATTATTTAATTATTAGATAAATATATTAAAAGAGAATGAAAATATATTTAATATATTTATATTTAAAGGAAAAAAATATAAAATATTATAAACAAATATAAAATATATAAAATAACATTGTTATGTATCAATAGATATTTTCTGTTGCAATCTGAGATTTATACATGGGCATAAAATTATCATCTTAATTTAGGATGGAATAGCCATTTAAACAGGTTTAAGTCAATGCTAATTCAATGTTCCTTCCAAAATCATTAGTGTTTCTATAGTGTTAATATCTTAATATTCCACTTCACAAAAACATCAATAATATTATACTTTGTACAGTATAATAACAAAACTATGTTCACTCCTGCCTTATTACCCTTTAAAAACTAGCTTAGCCAGTTTGGCATTTTGTAATTTGCTTCCTGTCCTGCTGGATGGCAGTAATGTGATTTGTGTTGGCTACCACTTACATTTTGGTTTGGAAAGTGTCTGCAAAGTATTTAATTTTAATATAATTGGGTCCCTCAACAGGAAAAACAAAAACTAGCAATGCTCAGCAATGTTTTAGTTGAGCTAGCCATCGCTACATTATGCCCCATGTAGGCTCAAGTATGTTGTCAAAACATTGTTGTTGTGAAAAGGAAATTTTAATGCTTGTTTTTGGTAAGTTAATACAACAAATATCAGATTTTATAATGTCGTTAGCATGTCCTTTTGCAATGTTTTACGAACCCCATCCAACCTGGTGCTGTTTACTGCGTGTCTTTCAAAGCAAAGTGTTCAAATAAAAGTATGGTATGGTGTTAATGAAAGAAAATGAGTGACTGAGATTAAAAATAAGGCTTCAGTGTTCTGTCATAATAATTTACCATTGCCAATGATGTCAAGGCTATATGAATTAAAGCTATATGACTTCTGTAAATACTATCAACAACTTTCATATTATCAGCATTCTAGTTTAGATGTGTTTTTCTGTGATTGCACCCAAAATGCAACATTGTGAAAACGTTCCTGCTGGCCTTCTACTGTATGATAACAGTAATAGTCATTAATTTTAGTCAGCCGGGCTTAAAATAGGAAATAGAAAGCTATAAACTTTGATCAGTCGTGTTACGTGACTGAATAACATATATGCCTGTCCTCTGCATGTTTAATAGTAACACTCAGCTGATGAAGCTTATCAACCAACATTATATTGCTGATGAAGCTGGTTTATGCTAGCTAAACAGACCGTTTTTAGTCGCTAGTTTCTTTCAACAGGGATGAAACCGTGACCCCATGATGAAACAAACTCAGAGATCAATACAAAATGATGACATCAGGATATAAATCCCCTTTTATTGATAAGAATAATCGTATTGTGGGTATACACACATCCAGCTAAGCGCATAAAGAATAAAAACTGGAATTAGGTTTAGCTAGACCGTATGAGCCTTGTTAAAATGATTACATTACATATTAGACTGCTCAATGACGTCATAGTTTCATATTCATATTTGAGATGTCCTCTAAGTGACTTAGAGACATTTAACATTCTGACATCGATCTTTTTTGAGTTTTCGTGACCGAAATGTATAACACCATCAAACTGAAACAAAGACATTGAAGCATCACCCAAGCAGACGGTACTATATTACAAAAAACATCAAACTGTAAATCTACAAAAAATCAACAATGGGCGTTAAGAAACAAGCCACTCGAAACAAACCAGATAGAAACAAGCATCTTTTTTTTCCTAAAGATTATAACCAACCCCAACCCATCATACAGGTAAACATTCCATTGAGCACACCTGCGCATGTAGAAACTGCTCATGCAAAACTAAAGAAGTCATTTTACAAGAATTCACCAGCACAGAGACTAATTCGGAGTAAGATTGTACCTGAACCATCTGCTAACAAAACTGGAGTTGGTGAATCATAGCAGCCATGATGTAGCTGACATCCATTTACAAGCACAACAAAGTGTGTATCGGTATAGCCTGAATGGTGATATTCTCACCAGAGAAGGTTTAAAGTCAACATGAAAGGATGTTCGCATGTGATTAACAGGATATTCAATGAGAAAAGAATGTTGGACAAGACTTGACTTTATCCATCAGGAATTGATTGCATTGTGAAAATGACTAAAATGATGGATATGCTCAATGGCTCACATATTATTGTAGAATGTAAAAAAAAAAAAAAGTAATTAAGTGCAATCAACTTGGATGTTTAAGTCATTTCAACTTAAATTACATTAAACTGACTTAAAAAAAAGTTGAATCTTGTAAAACTTGTAAAAAAGCTGAAAATTGCTTAACTTATTTTGATGAGTTAAAGCAATGTTGTCATAACGTTTTTTACGGTGTAGCAGAATATAGACTTTACCATTAAAATGTTGTAAGTAAATAATGAAATATCAGCTTGGATGTTTAAGTCATTTCAACTTAAATTACATTAAACTGACTTAAAAAAAGTTGAATCTTGTAAAACTTATAAAAAAGCTGAAAATTGCTTAACTTATTTTGATGAGTTAAAGCAATGTAAAATATATGTTGTCATAACTTTTTTTACGGTGTAGCAGAATACAGACTTTAGCCATTAAAATGTTATAAGTAAATAATGAAATATCAACTTGGATGTTTAAGTCATTTCAACTTAAATTAAATTAAACTGACTTAAAAAAAGTTGAATCTTGTAAAACTTGTAAAAAAGCTGAAAATTGCTTAACTTATTTTGATGAGTTAAAGCAATGTAAACTATATGTTGTCATAACTTTTTTTTACGGTGTAGCAGAATACAGACTTTAGCCATTAAAATGTTATAAGTAAATAATGAAATATATTATAATAGTATTATAATGAAATAAGCACAAATATCAGGACATGTCAAAACATCTCCAGGGCCCAAAACCCCCCTAGACCCCTTTCAGGTTAAGAAAGTGTGATATGAAAGTAAAGGGGGTGAATTTTGAATTCATGTTGACTTTAATAGCACGCTTTGGTCTGTTCTCAGGTGCTACATACACGTAGGTCGTTAAAAAATATCATGATATGGTCCACATCGAGAGAACTTAATCGCAGAGGAGTTCTAAAATCTCACGAGAGTCCTTTAAACGACAACAGAGCTTTCAACAGTCAGCGCCTTCAGCCAATCACGTTTTGTTTCTGGATTATCTAAAGAAATGAGCTCTGCAAAGCACACAAGTTGGACTTATGATATTGCACAGACTGGGTGCCGACCGAGTTAGTTTTCCGAGTGAAGCACCATCGGTTTTCCTGCACACACACTCAGTTTATGAGGAAAGGGTTGGGTATTCCACGTGGGCTACTAGTCCGTAACTAAATCCCGATGCTCTCCATATTTCAGTGTGCAGAAAAACATGGACAAATGTCTTTTTTTAGTGCTACTGGAAAAAAATCTGACCGGACACTGTCCTAAAATGAAAAGTTTTTTGTAAAAAAAGAAAGGCGTGGCTTTATTTCATTTTTTGGCATCTGTTCATCATTTTGTGTTTTATTTTCCATTCACATGTCTATTGTTCTTTTAAATGGTTCAGTTTTCATTCAGCATGGCATTTTTTCACTGCAAAAATATTTTCTACTTGGTATTTTTGTCTTGTCTTGATTTCAAATATCTAAACATTCTTACTTCAAGATACTTTTACTTAAGATGCAAAATGACACGAAGTGATAAGATGATGATAAGAAATGATAAGAAGTCTTGTTTTCTGACAAAATGACCAAAATGAAGTGAGTTTATGCTTAAAACAAGAGCAAAAATCTTCCAGTGAGGTCAGAAAAATAAAAACTTATGTGCATTAATTTTCATCTGGAAGATGTCATTTTTAGTGTTTGCTCAGTTTGACTATGTCTCCTAAAACATTCCCTGTCGGATTTTAACTCGACATGCAGCAGGTGTTTTTGAGTACATAAATCAATTTTTTTTACGATGTTCCTCTGGGTTATGAATCATTTTGAATTGAATTTGAATTAAATTAAACTTAATTCAAAGGGAAAAGAAGTTTATTTTTCTTACCCCATTGGCTGATGTTTTCAGTGAAAACTTATTTTTTTTACACTTTATCTTCCAGTGTCATTTTGAATCTAAATGTATCTTGTATTAAGAGTGTTTAGATAATTATACTGAAAAACAAGACAAAAATACTGAGGAAGAACATCTTTCCTTTCTTTTCTTTTTTTTCTTTTTTTTTTTGCAGTGTTGTAACAATCTGTTGAAGAACATTCAAAAAGGATTGTTTTGGGTTCAGTTTTCTGTTCCTTTCAGATTCTCCAAACTAAATTCTCCATGGTTACAGCTGCTCCGAGCGGATGACATGGAAAAGAGTAACGTTGTACAGGACCTGATGTCCGTTATTCCAGGCGTATAGCGCTCGATCTCGTGGGTTGTAGTCCAGCATGGAGATATGCGAGTACTTGTTCTGCAGAACGATATCGATGTACTCGTACGTTGAGGAGTTGGTGTGGTAGGCGTAGTAGACTTTGGTCCCTCCTGAGTAGCCGTTGGTCACGTACAGCGTCCCGCAAATCATAAAGGACTCCCCGGCACTGCGCCTCGGGTGATTGGTTGTCCAGGACTGGATGATGTGCAGGGTCAGGGGGTGGAGCTTGCTGATGACGATGTTCCCCGCGTTCTGATTGGTGGCGTACACGGCCCAGAGCCCGCCCTCGTCCACCATGAGGTCGATGTCGGAGTGTCCTCCCCAGGCGTAATGGTAGGTGTTGCTGTAGCCTGCGTTGTCCAGACGCTGAGACCTACTAATGGTGGAGGTCTTGAAGTCAAACTTGATGATCATGTTACTCTGGAACTTGTTAAAATAGATGGAACCGTTGTAGACCACCTGACCCGTCCCGGACCAAGGGTGCGGGAGCCGGTGGGACGTGAAGTTATCCGACGTCATGAAGTCGACCATAGACCTGTACTCCCGCACGAAGCGGTTGTTGTGGTAACCGTCCATGTACCACACCTGAACAGAAGCGAGAGAGAAAGTGATTCATTTATATAATTCACTTACAACACAAGCAGTTGAGTTAATGAGACACATCCCTGATAGAACAAGTATGCTGGCCAGGTGTGCATTAATTTTCATCAGGAAGATGTCATTTTTAGTGTTTGCTCATCTGGACTATGTCTCCTAAAACATTCCCTGTCGGATGTTAGCACGACATGCAGCAGATGTTTTTGAGTCAGAATGTACGTGGATCTAACGTTTTTACGATGTTCCTCAGGGTTGTGAATCATTTTGAACTAAATTTGAATTAAATATGAGATGGTAAACAGGAACTACGGATCTGAATGCCTATCAAGACACACTTTGAATGTTGGCTTGACAAAGTCTTGTTTGAAAGTGTTGTTGCTTAAAAATCCTTTAAGTTTGATGGGTGGGTGGGTGGGTGGGTGGGTAGATTGATGGATGGATGAATGGATGGATGGATGGATGGATGGATGGATGGATGGATGCAGACAGACAGAAGATAGATGGATGGATGGATGGATAGATGGATAGATAGATAGATAGATAGATAGATAGATAGATAGATAGATAGATAGATAGATAGATAGATAGATAGATAGATAGATAGATAGATAGATAGATAGATAGATAGATAGATAGATAGATAGATAGATAGATAGATCTGATACGGTAACAAACGGGTAGACTAGTTAGTCATCTTTCTCTGACTGGGAGTCATAAACATATCCTTATATTGCCTGATGTTGTCCAGCCAAACAATTTAAATGTATCTTTACCTAGCATTAGTAATAAATAGTTACAAAGCTTGGTCTAACAGCATATAAAATGGTCAAAATTCTGGCTTGACATTCACAGAATCAAAATTCAAGTATAGTTTAATCTACAGTCTATTTAATCGAAGTGGGTCAAGTTGTGCTTGCATTGGATTTTTTTTTTTTGTTCTGGCATAATTCGCCAGCACAGCAGGACGTGTTCAGCGAGGTCTTAATTAAATTCCAGACTGAAGGTGTCCATCCTTCCCCTGGCTGTGGCAGAACGCAGGCGGTGAAAATTGACAGCCAGGAAGTTGCTGTGTGCCAGGCATTACGAACCCTATGGGGATAATTCCAGATCATTCCGGATAAAAGCCGACTCTCCGTGGAGAATTCCCAGCATGACTGGGGCTTCTGTCTCTTGGTGAGCGAATGGAAAGGGAGCAGTCACGCTTATGGAATATTCCAGAGCCCCGTGGCCCAGCGGGACGTCTGTATGCTCTCTATAGGAGGCACGAGGCAGTCAACAACATCTACTGTATAAATCAACATACATTCTGCATGTTGGAACATACTGCAAACCCTTTCTTTTGAAATCCAGCCGCAGTTGTTCAATGTATTACTGCATTAGTAATATTTGATTAGATTTTATTGTTTTAACAACATTTTTCACAATATAAACTGTTCCAAAGCTTTACAAAGAACATACTCTCTGTGAGCGAGTCCTGGGCAGAAGTGGAAATTATAAACCCCCAAGATAGACTTAAGAGTGGAAAGAAACAGCTGAGGATGTTCATCCTTTGGCTAACACCAAAATAACACCATAAAACATATTTTTTACAGGTATAAAATGCTCTGCCAGCTGTGAACTAGAATCAGAGGTCTCTTTTCCGCTCCGAGCCCAACAGAACTTGTAAACAGATTTTTGGGCAAGGTTCTGCTCAGTTTCCCATGTAAAACTTTAGGTTTGGATGTAGTTGGCAATGGGTGAGAAACACAAGGAATATTATTAGTTATTTCTGTTTATCAATTCGGTCAGGTTTTCTGTATTTATATGTGCTGCTATATAAATAAATTTACTAACTCACAGTTAATAGTTATATTTATTGGAGATTAAGGTTGGGTGTCCTTTGAATTTTGACGATTCCGATTCTGTGTATCGATTCCTAATTTTGATTCCAATAAGGTTAAAAAAAACACATTTATTTTAAGTCTTATTGCAAAACATTTCATTGTAGCTGAATACCATGAACACAATTCAACAGGCTAAAGAACACTTACACAAGGAACTTTTGCCTATGGTTAAAAAATATCATAGCAATAACAACTAGTCTAACTAATATACATTTCAAGCATTATTGAAGATAAGTAAACACTCAGTAATTAAAAAATAACAAAAAAAAATAAATAGCATTGTCTTTTGTTTGATTAATGTTATGATAGAGACAGCAGCAGGAATATTAGGCTGCTGTCACTTTAAGAGCTGTACAGATCCAATATACTGTTACACATGTTTTCTTTCTCAACTTATGTTCACTAAAGCCTAGTTCACACTACATGATTTTAAAACGTCGGGCTGAACTGTGCGGTTCACACTACATGACTTGCTCTCTGTGAAATCAGGAGTGTTCAAGTTGTTGAGCTGTTCACACCACACGACACGACGTGATTGATCCGCAACAGGAGGTAACGCACTACACGAGTTGACAACAACTCTGTCACCCAACGATTCTATCTTGTCTACAAACCACGTTTTGTCACGAAGAATCACGCGATAAAACAAACCGGAAATGACGCGAAACAGCACGCGCGCCAATACCCAGCGAAGAAGACGAAGAAGAACACAACACGCGAATATGGACGTCAGACAGAAACTAGTGCTGCAAACCTGCCACAGTTCGATTAAATTTTGCTCCAAATCCTGAGTCCATTGCTTTCTTGACGACATGTTGCTCATCTTTCTGTAAACTCGTCTTCTTCCGTGTTTCTTTGAAAATCGCGTATTTACCCGGTGACCTCAATCCACGCCTTGCTCTGATTGGCTGTAGCTCATGACATCACGTGAGCTTGAGTCGTGCGACAGCTCTGGATATCTAGCATGCTAGATATTTTTCTGGGCTCGGCGAGGCGTCTGCGAGCGTCTTTGATGCGTTGTTGGCTCTTTCATACTTACAGATTGGCGAGCGTTCATCGCCCGCTAATCCCCCGCGATTTGCACGCGATAACACCCTGACCTGTGGCGAGCTCAACGATTTGCAAATCGGGCTTAAAATCATGTAGTGTGACCTAGGCTTTAAAGGCACACTATGCAGGAATTCCGTTTTTGTCAAACAGCGTCCCCTAGAGTCGCTGTGGAGTACTTGTATTTAACGTTACTGTCGTAAACACCACTCACACAGAGCGTCTCTGCCATAGACTGGTCTCTGCACTCACGGCCTGATACCCCTTTGAAGCTGTTATATTAAGGTACAAATCTTGCATAGTGTGCATTTTTTGCATTAAATAAGAGATCTAGCGCTAAAATGTGTTTTTGAACTCAAGCTGAGCGCTCGTGTCCCCTGCTATCAGTGTCATGGATACAGTGTTCTCTGTGGCGTGCAGTCTTCACTCGGACGCGCTCTTCAATCTATCGCCGTTGCGGAGACTCTCTATTCATTCCGGTGAAATCACAAAATAAAATGCACAAAAACGTGTCCCTGCTTGATATATACTGTAACCACTGATGAACATATTCAGTTTTGATGAGAGAGAAAAAACTTAGAACCTGTAACCTCTGACACGCTTGGCAAAAGATTTACCACTAGACCATTAAAGAACTCAAACAAAACTTGCGGATTGATGCTTTTTTTTACGGGTTGAGCAGAGAGGCTCATTCTCTTTTCCTTTTCCTAGTCTCTTCCGACCGCGTTTTCTTTGCTTTTTCCATCGTCGAGTAACACGTCTGAAATGCGCTCAAGTGTCTTCGTGCTTCATATGTTGTTGTTGATGTGTGTGAGACGTCGTTGCCGTAAAGCATGTCGTGATTCTCGCGAGATTTGTCGGGGGCGCTCCTCTCAAACTTGCATTGCTGGTTTTTCCAGCGGCATCCCCCCCAAGCTTTACTACCAGGATGATTCGCCCTACTATGAGTTTGTTTACCACCGAGATGACTTTGAAGCTGTTATATTTAGGTACAATTCTTGCATAGTGTGCCTTTAAGACATTACCGACTGTGTTTACGAGGATATTTCGACATATTTTTGTTCGTTCAAGTGCAAAAAAACCCCCAGCATGTTTCTTTCTTGTGCTTGAATGGTTTAAAATCACTTTAAAATCCCCTTTTCTGTGCGCGCACTTTGTGTGTGCAGCACAGGAAACAGCGTGCAGTTCCTCTTGCGCTTGAATGCACACAAAAGAATCGATAAGAGGAATCACATTTTTTATTTTATACCAAGTAACCGATTCCTGACCTGACCTGATTTTCACAGAATCAATTTTCGATTCCCAACCCTATTAGAGATGCACTGATACTAAACTTCTCCCCCGATACCGATAGCCAATAATACAGGATGATACCGATTATTGTCTGATATATAAGTGCATCTCTAAAATAGATATACATTTAATACTAATAAAAGTAAACATTTGGATTTGTAAAACATGGTAAATAATCCTCTCTGATGGTAATAGTGTATTTGCAGAGTGAATGTTAGTATTGCTGAACATGTGATGCCAGGACACTTGTTGTGGATTTGTAAAGCTTCCGGTAGCATTGCTTCTATATAAATCAGCTTTTGAGTATCGAGCCACAGAATACCTTTATGGTCAAAAGATGGAGATATCAAATAGTAATATGATCAGAATATGGAGTGCAGCATTAAAATTTGACCGTACTGGTCGGTCACAGGGTGTTTGTTCGGGCTTTAACTCAATGCTCATGCAGACATTGAACGCCGATCCATCTCTGCTTTATATCTCTGACAGCAACACAGTGCTGTGCCAAAGCTTTTTATCTTTGAAGAGTCAAAAAACTGCTCTGAGATATTACTTATTGTTCACTCCCACACACACACACACAAGCGCGTTTCTCTCTCTCCACGCTCTGTCTGTCTCACACATACAGCCTACGGTCTCATCAATCTTTGAGAACAAGAGCCTCCAACCCAAAAGTGTGAGAAAAACAGAACAAGAGGGGAGGGGGGAAGCACTAAAACCGGGTCTGTGGGTGTGAAGGAAGGTTATATATTCACTAGCCTGATTTATAATTGCGTTTATGGGTTTCGGAGGAACTAGTTTGTGCAAAGCATCACTTTAATAGCATTTTGGGTTTGTAACTGTGTATTTTTGGGTGAATACGTGCTGTTTGTTTCTAAATCAAAGATCTGGTATGAGCTTTTGCAATGAGCTATTTTTTTTATTTGCTTGTGTAGTTTTATATTACACTATTTGTTATTCTTTTATGTTTTCCAGTATGCTGTACCATTATAATTCTTCGCAAAATGTCTGACAGTATCAGATGTGTTTTCCTTCCACAGTTGGCACTATTAAAGCACTACTTTATGAGAACTAAACTATAATGTGAATACAGTCACAGCTAAAGGTTGCTGCATGACACACAAGCTCTTTATATGGAATTGGATGTATACGTTTGTCCAGCTTTACTGTCCTGCACACATACATTTATACTTGCGTTGGGTAATATCTATAACACATCTCAAATGAATGATTGCTTGTAAATGTAAACTATAGCTAACTATAACTACACCAGCTCTAATCTGCTAAATGCAACTATAAGACATTAAGATATTATAAACATTAACCACAATTTACTTTAAAGCTGCTTTGAAACAATATGTATTTTCTGAAAAGCACTATACAAATAAATTTGACTTGACTATATTCATAATATAAGATGGCCTTTGAGGAATAAAGTTGTAAAGTTGAATAACAAATAGTCATTAAATTGTTTTTTTATGAAGCAAATTCGTTTAAGTACAATACTTTCTGGTATCAGTTATTTAAAAAAAAATTTATTCAGGTGATATTGGATATTTAATTGCATGTACTCCTTTCCCTGTTTAACATTTAGATTACTGTTGTTAATCTTTTAAAAACAATAATAATTTTCGAACATAATCTTTTGCGAGTCTCAAGATGAATACAAATTTTCATGCAGTACATTTATTGCCTAAATGCACTGGTAGCATATTTCAAATAAATATTTTAGTTTTTGTTTTGTTTTTAATGCATTTATACACAATAGAAATAAATTTAATTGTCGGCTATATAGCAATAATGGTAAATTGAAATTCTGCCGCATGAAGATCTAGACATGTAAACTAAGATTAATAGTATGTGAACACTGAATAGGTTTTTCATATCATAGATGTAATTCTATTCATTTTTTTAGTTGCTTGTTTTAGCATGTACTCTGTATTCACCATCCAGCTATCCAGATTTTGTGTTTCAATGTCATTAATGGCCAAATAAAAGAGAGGCTGCTCACTGCAGAACCAATGGGTGGAGCTTGAAGGTCTAGCCACACCCTAACCCTACTATTCGCTCGGGTCACATGACGTCACTGTAGCTTTGCGCCGCCATCTTTACGACCGACGGTCTCAGTAATGCCTGGAATATTTTGTGCAGTGGGCTGCACAAACAGCCGAAAGAGGAACCCCGAACTGGTATTTTATTCAATACCAAAAGGAAAGGATAGAAGAAAGAAGTGGTTAGCTGTCATTCGAAGAGAAGAGCTGCATGTCTCATATTGTATCATGTCTCATCTTTCTCTGTGCACACACCCGACCCGAAGCGTGCAGCCATAGACCCCTATACAGCGCGCGAGTAATGAATTGAGCTCTGTTTCGTGTCTGAATGGACAAATACACACAACATTATGTTTAAATGTCCGCTTTGGAGAGTATTCACGTAAAATATGTCGGTTACGTCTTAAACAGAGTCGTCATCCAGTCTCTCTGGTAGAGAGAGAGAGTGAGAGACGAGGAAAACAAACAAGCATGCAAATGGAAATTATCGCGGCCGGAAAAATTATCGAGCTCATGTTTTTTATCGTGCGATTAATTGATTTATTGACTATCGCGACAGGCCTAATCCAGATTAACGACAGCTAGCCGTGAGCCGTGGCTAACAGCTGGCAAGCTACCAGCTGTTAGCCACTTAGCTAGCTAACAACTCGCTACCTAGTCAGAGCAAACGACCACCAAAATCATAAATATATATTTTTTTATAATACCTACATTTCCCATGATTAAATATAAATCCTTGGTGGCCAGGTGCCACCCTTTTACGTCTTTTACCCATCCAGCCACAGCATATTGATATGCATCGGTACTCTTGAAAGCCTTTAAGCGATCCCCCACTGTATGGGGAGGGCCCGGGGTTATGCACAAAATATATACATATATATATATATATCATGGAAGGCAAATTGGGGCAAGTCTGGGGCAGATAATAATGGACAAAAGAAAACGGGGGTTAACAAATAAGGATCGGAGCCTAAAATGAAAATTTTCTCCAGGTATCTCTGTCTCTCTCTTTCATTCAAATGGGCAGTTTGGGCGGCCATACCGGGCGAGATCGGTCGCAAATATGGCGGCGTTCTATTTGGTAGTGACGTAGGTGGCATCTATGAATAACCGAACCTGAACATAATTAGGTCCACAGAGGTCCCATTAGGTCCACAGAGGTGCAGCTCCACCCATTACACCCAGAGAGGGAGAGCTGGATGTCATTTGGCTCCACATGAAACAAAAGAGATGCTTGTGAAACTAGGACTAGTGATTTTGAACTTCTCATCGAGAACTGGCAAAGCTATTTGCTGAGAAACTTCTTACAAACGCACCAGTTAAAGCATATGCAGCATGCAGCTCTGGGATGCCAACTGCTAATTGCCAATTTGTCATTTAGCCCAAACTTTAATGTAAAACCGCTTGCAGGATATTTATTGCAGGAACAATCTCTTGCAACCTGGGGTTACGTTTCTGGCCACGGGAGTTCATAAAACATCCTATAACATTTGTAACCGGCCCAGATCTTTAAACACAATGCCATGTAACCCGATAGCTAAACGGGTCAAAAACGATAGCACACTTCTGTAATGCCTTGCATGAGCCACACAACATCACCAAACACGATTTTCACACTTTAACAAAGGCCTGAGAAACGATTAGGCTTGGAATCGGCGCACAGGCCATCGTCAGGAACATCTCACGCTCATTTCCAGCTGCCCTCATTCATCCAGCGCAGTCTGCAGTGTTTTAACCTCCACCCGTTATCAGAAGCCCCCCTGCGCCCTCCATTACGAGCCCCGCCGGAGCACTTCATGTCTGGATGAGTGGGAAATTATTTGGCCTCGCTTATCTTCCCCTTGTGCCGCTGTGAGTGTTAGTGACCTGGCTTCAACTCCACAGATGTCCGACTAGTAAATGAATGCTTGGCATGAACTGTTCTTTTTTTATTCTTTCTTTCCCATATATATTATTTTACTATACAGTAAAAGGAAGTGTTTTGTCTTCATTCAAATCTATTTTTTGATTTAATTCGTTGAAGCTTAATTCGAATGAAAGACTTTAAAAAAAAATTACTGATCCTGATGATGGACTTAATATTTAGATGAAGAATTTGGGTGTGAAGAATTTCATTGTAATAACTTCTTTCTGTGAACACAGAAATAGGACGCAAGTTTTTCCTCAAGCGGTGTATATTTGCATTTGTGTATGACGGCTCGGCCTTGAGGTTTGTTTTTCTGTGTCTAAAGCAACATGGTTATAAAGCGGTTGCCTGCAGCTATGTGCTCGTGGGTTTTTACTGCAGGCATAAATTAACCAGATATCCTCCACTATCTGCATTTTAAAGAATATCGGAAATGAATCATGTATGTCCTATAGAAGGAAGTTACACTTATATTCATTACCAAATACTAAGAAATGCAAAATATACATGCAAATGTTTCAGTTCGACTTTTCCCATAGGGAAATTAAACATTTACGTGCTGTATATCTTTTAAAAATCCATCTTTCTTTCTTTATACGCTCACCAGCCACTTCATTAGTTACACCAGCTCAACCACTCGTTAACACAAATATGTAATCAGCCAATCACATGGCAGCAACTCAATGCATTTAGGCATGTAGACATGGTCAAGATAATCTGCTGAAGTCCAAACTGAGCCTCAGAATGGGAAAGAAAGGTGACTTTGAACATGGCATGGTTGTTGGTACCATACGGGCTGGTCTGAGTATTTCAGAAACGGCTGATCTACTGGGATTTTCACACACAACCATCTCTAGATTTTACAGAGAATGGTCCGAAAAAGAGAAAATATCCAGTGAGCGTCAGTTCTGTGTCTGAAAATGTTGATGTCAGTAACTCAATATATGTAGCTAAAATTGTACATGTAGCCTGTAATTGTTTTTACTCACCCTAGTGTCTCCTTCAGGAGCGAGGGGGTCCGTCATCCAGGATCCGAACCGAGACCCGGATGTTTTAATAGTGTTTGCATCACTAATGCCGGTCAGCTTACCACAAGCTGCAATACAAACAACACACGTTTAATTACACGCATACACTCACGCTCACACACACTTTCTAACCAGAAGCCTACAGTCACACACATGTTTAATGAGTTTAGTAATGTTATGATGAGTCTGATACAGTCTTAATTACTGTGGTAATCTTATATCTTGGAGTGAAGGTTCTGGTTAAATGACTTTAATTGAGTCACACTGAGCTTCATTATGATCTTTCACGACGAAGAGTGAGAGAAACATTGAACATATTTGAAACATGAAATGGCAATCCCATCCCATATACATTTGTGTGAAAGATTATCAAGACAAATTTGCTTTAGAACGACTTACAACGTTTAGTTGCTCACAATAAGATACGTGTATTAAGAAATCGAATAGTCTTTTTTGCTGTTCATGTTGACATCCAGTAACACAAAGGGGTTGAGCTGGTGAATGTAGCTTCATAGATAATATCGAGGGCTTGGAACCAGAGGGGCGTAAGTGGCATTTTGGGCGAAAATGAGTTCTATATATCAAATTAAAGGTCTTGATGAGCTCTATCTAGTTGTGCCAAAAAGACCTATCTGAGATCAAACTGTATTGAATAAAGCAACAAAACAATACAGACCTAACACAAAAGTGTGAGTAATGTTTGGAGCCAGAAGGGCGTAAGTCCACTTACGCCCTTCTGGCTCTGAAAAATACATGTAGGACCCACATTTTTGTTCAGAGCCAGAAGGGCGTAAGTGTAGTTGGTGCCCTAAAACTGCATTCAAAATGGCTGACACAACTGCAGACATGGAACTGTCTGAGGCAGAAACGATTTTGATGAATATTATGAAACAAACTGATGAATCCTACACTCACCTAAAGGATTATTAGGAACACCTGTTCAATTTCTCATTAATGCAATTATCTAATCAACCAATTACATGGCAGTTGCTTCAATGCATTTAGGGGTGTGGTCCTGGTCAAGACAATCTCCTGAACTCCAAACTGAATGTCAGAATGGGAAAGAAAGGTGATTTAAGCAATTTTGAGCGTGGCATGGTTGTTGGTGCCAGACGGGCCGGTCTGAGTAGTTCACAATCTGCTCAGTTACTGGGATTTTCACGCACAACCATTTCTAGGGTTTACAAAGAATGGTGTGAAAAGGGAAAAACATCCAGTATGCGGCAGTCCTGTGGGCGAAAATACCTTGTTGATGCTAGAGGTCAGAGGAGAATGGGCCGACTGATTCAAGCTGATAGAAGAGCAACTTTGACTGAAATAACCACTTGTTACAACCGAGGTATGCAGGCAAAGCATTTGTGAAGCCACAACACGCACAACCTTGAGGCGGATGGGCTACAACAGCAGAAGACCCCACCGGGTACCACTCATCTCCACTACAAATAGGAAAAAGAGGCTACAATTTGCAAGATCTCACCAAAATTGGACAGTTGAAGACTGGAAAAATGTTGCCTGGTCTGATGAGTCTCGATTTCTGTTGAGACATTCAGATTGTAGAGTCAGAATTTGGCGTAAACAGAATGAGAACATGGATCCATCATGCCTTGTTACCACTGTGCAGGCTGGTGGTGGTGGTGTAATGGTGTGGGGGATGTTTTCTTGGCACACTTTAGGCCCCTTAGTGCCAATTGGGCATCGTTTAAATGCCACGGCCTTCCTGAGCATTGTTTCTGACCATGTCCATCCCTTTATGGCCACCATGTACCCATCCTCTGATGGCTACTTCCAGCAGGATAATGCACCATGTCACAAAGCTCGAATCATTTCAAATTGGTTTCTTGAACATGACAATGAGTTCACTGTACTAAAATGGCCCCCACAGTCACCAGATCTCAACCCAATAGAGCATCTTTGGGATGTGGTGGAACGGGAGCTTCGTGCCCTGGATGTGCATCCCACAAATCTCCATCAACTGCAAGATGCTATCCTATCAATATGGGCCAACATTTCTAAAGAATGCTTTCAGCACCATGTTGAATCAATGCCACGTAGAATTAAGGCAGTTCTGAAGGCGAAAGGGGGTCAAACACAGTATTAGGATGGTGTTCCTAATAATCCTTTAGGTGAGTGTATATTGAAGAAGTTGAAGATGAGTCAGAGTTGTTTGAATGCATTTCCTCACAAGAGTGATGACAGTAAGACATAATCATGCCTTGAGAGCCTTACCTTGTTAGCCTAGCCTAGCATGGCTAACGTTAATCCCATTGGTTTGGTCTGATCTGGCTAACTGTGCCTGTGTTCTGACAGAGAATATTCTTTTGAACTTTCTCATAATCTACTTTACCCTAGCCTTAAACTAATAGATTCAGGGCACTCATGTAGGATATTATATTAATAAATATTAATGTGTTAATCATTAAGGGACACAGCCACATGAGGTGAGAAAGAGAGATCAACTTGAGGGACACATGGAGATGGATGGAGGAGGTGAGTTCTGACTTGCATAGAAAATAAGTTAGAACATTACCTTATCTAATCCTTACCCCGAATTATTAGTATCAGGGCATTCATGTAGGATATTAATAAATATTAATTATATAATTTAGGGACACAGCATGAGATGAGGGAGAGAGATGAGGGACACATGGAGACAGCAGAAGATGGGGAAAGAGAGACAGGCAGGGACACAGATCATGCAATTGATGAGGGACACATGGAGACAGAAGAAGATCGAGGGACTGAGACAGTAGACATTGAGCCTGTTTAGGAGGGAGGGGTTGAAAGTGGCCAGGAAGAGGATGCCAACACACCACAAAAAGGAAGAAAAAGACAGAGAGATGTTGAAAATTGGAAAAGAAACCAACGTAAAAGGTTAAGAAATTCTGGCCAAGGCTACATTAATTCACATGGCATTCATGTTCCAGGAAGGAAGGTGAGGGAAAAGAACTAAAAAGCAAAAAGAACACGAGAGAACTGTCAATTAAATAGAGTATTGAAAAAAAAAGAATTGTAATGAAATCAATTGAACAACTCATGAATTGCCAATCAGAAGTGTGTTTAGCAAGTTCAGTGACTTTAATTACAGTCTGTAGTGTTCAGCAGATGCCAAGAATGGAAAGGTAAAAAAAAAAAAAAAATAATAATAATAATAATGAATGAGTTAAATGAAAAATAATTACTTGTTCAAGTGTGATTCAAGTGTTAATTATTCAATCAATTCCCCTTTTGATCAATTATTTTCTGCATTGTTCAGCAGATACGCCCAATATGTCCATAGAAGACTTAGAAATGTTTGGTGCCAAAAAGGCGTATCTGACGTTTTTGACATATTTTTTTATTTTAAAATGTTTTAGAACATGTTCATTGTGTTAATATGCCATACATTTTTTACTTAAATACTCATTCATGTAAGTATGCCTGTGGTTGCAATTTTTGTGGTTTAAGGTTAATGATACAGGTGATTGAAGTGTGGTCAAAATTTTGTTTTGTCTCTCCTGTAAAGTTTGTCAAAAGCCACTTACGCCCCTCTGGCTCCAAGCCCTCGATATATACATATGTTTTTTTGTTTCTGTGACAGAGAGAGAGAATAATGTACAGGTAAAACGTAAGATAAATGTCAAAAATGATGGTGTTTGACATCCTGTGTTGTTGATAGTGCAGTGTATTAATCATGGTGTATTTCCCTGCTTAGCCTCTCCCATTCAACACACACACACACATGCTTGAGATTAACACACTGAGCTGTAATCTGTTGTCTAGAGGGACACGCAGGGCTAAATTATTACGCTACTATCTTTAGAATAAAGCCCTGATTCACTCCAACTGCAGAAAAATACACAATCGTCTTACGCAATCTTCTTACACAATATAATGGAACAATGTGCATGATTATTGATTCATTTTTGTCAAATAGAAAACATGCATTTTACGTGTGAGCGCATGTGGGAGTGTTTTTTTTAATTCATGTGTTTTTGATTAATCTCATGTGATTGAGTCAAAATGGAATTTGAGGATATATATTTGAACATGTCAAATCAGACGTGAACTATATTTGTACGTTTCTGATG
The DNA here is from genome assembly GCF_029890125.1 of Rhinichthys klamathensis goyatoka. Classification (NCBI taxonomy): domain Eukaryota; kingdom Metazoa; phylum Chordata; class Actinopteri; order Cypriniformes; family Leuciscidae; genus Rhinichthys; species Rhinichthys klamathensis. Next base: position 232,949 of record NW_026606873.1, read on the forward strand.
TAAATGTTAGTGATTGCGTTCACTTAAAGTAACAGTAATGCATCTCTCCTCTACCGAATACAAGTTCGTTCATGTCACGTGTCCTTTGGTTTCCCTGTGATATTGGTTTTATATTCATCAGAAGCGATACACATGGATGAAGCTCAAGTGTGTGTGAAACAGAGAAATAAATCAGAGTTGTTTTAAGGCCATATTGATCGTACAGTGAAACTGGCCCAGATCTCTCTTCCAGAAACTCGGAGAGAAGAGAGAAAGATGATATTCACCAGAGAAAAGATGCCGATGTGTGTGTATGCTGGGAAGTGGAGCTGTGATAATGAATGCATAATTTCACTCTTTTATAGCTCAAGAGACTTGTCGAGAGTTCTCTGTTGTGCTTCATTTAAGTATCCGCTTTGTCTCCGACTCAAATGTGAGACTAAGAGAAAAAAATATGTTCTAAGAACGTTTGGCTAACGTTAACATTAAGTTATAAAACGTTATTTCTGAATGCTCCAAATGTCCAGTTTTTACAACTGTTCCGTTTTATCACTCTACAAACATTATGTGGTAACGTTAGCTGTAAACCTGTTGAAATCCCAATATTTTTTACAGTCATGTAAAATTGGATTTAACTTTACACAGTATTTTTTACCTGATCTCATGAGAAAACAACCATTTCACAAGGTGGTAATCTGGTGGTATGAATGTAATGATGATTTTTGAATCATCAAAAACAAAGTATGCACGAAGGTTCACCCTTAAACATAAACATCTCCCGTAAACACGTACAAATGAGATGATACAAATTAGTGCTGAGAACAGGCGCGCTCAACTCCCAAAACGTTTATGGGTGCGAGTTATAAAGAAGTTTATCAAATAAAGATGAAAAACCGCACTCTCTAGTTATATCTCATATCTTTTTTATTATTACCATGTCCACATAAACGCGTTTCACACTGATGATGGCTTAGGCTGAAACGCGTCTATGTGGACATGGTAATGGTAATAATAAAAAAGTTATGAGATATAACTAGAGCAGGGATGGGCAACTTCGGTCCTGGAGGGCCACTGTCCTACAGAGTTTAGCTCCAACCCTGAAAAAATCACCTGCCTGTAACTTTCTAGTAATCCTGAAGACCTTGATTAGCTTGTTCAGGTGTGTTTGATTAGGGTTGAAGCTAAACTCTGTAGGACAATGGCCCTCAAGGACCAAAGTTGCCCATCCCTGAACTAGAGAGTGTGGTTTTTCATCTTTATATGATAGAAATTAGCAACAAATGTGTCAAATATTTAAAAAAAGTGTAACTGGTGTAACCAGATCTTTTCCTGCCAGTGTTTTTTTTTTTTTTTTTTTTTTTGGCCAATCACTGCCAGCTTTTTTGATCATTTTCAAAAAACGTTCATGGTCCTCAGAATATTTTGTTGTATGAATATGTGAACATGCAATACATATCGAGTCCATCAACACCCCCAAAGCTTTTTACTCTATAGCTTTGTTCTAAGTGACGTGGGCGTCGCAACTAAAAAGGTCCCGGTCTGGTTGGGGAATTACAGATGGCCCAGCTCGGCGATCTCATTTCGTATTTTTATTGACATCTTATCTCCTGAACTGCCATTTTCTTTAGCATACTATTCAGCGTAAATCCTGCCCCGCAATCAGTTTCATTGGTTAAGGCACAGACAATTTATATAGAGACATGCCACTTCCTCAATCCTCAATACAACTATATATAGGGAAAACCCGTAACGCCAAAGATGGCGGTTGTATGCACATGCCCCGCCCCCCGCTGGAAAGCCAATCGTCTGCTTTTAACAGTCAAGCCGGGAAACATGTAAGCCTATCGTCTGGTTCCACTGACACATCAGCACTTTGAATGACATGACCAATTCAATCTTTAGAATCGGGGGGGAGGGGGGGGGGGTCTGTCTGTCAGTCAATAGGAGGAAGCCACACCCTATTTTGAGCTCCCACCCCGTTTTGGTGATGGGGGTTAAATTAAAGTAAAACATTTTGTGATGATCAACATTATGCCATAAATGTTGTAGATTTAGCTTATTGTGTACACTCAGAATTGCAGAACGATGTTAATCCAGGATCATGTCCTGCTTGCTTAGACCATGTGTTGAGTAAACATTAGTATATTAGTATATTAGTATAGTGTATGTGTGTGTCTTACCGAGCTTCTGCATGCATGCGCGTAGCCGCTCCTCCAGACTAACCACGCGGGAGTGCAGGTCATCGTAGTCGTAGGCTCCCATCTCCTGCTGGAGGAGGCCGAGGCTGGCCGTCAAGTTCTGCACCTCCTCCTTAAACTGCTGAACCAGCCGGGCGTCAGCCTTGTACTCCTCCAGCACGGGGATTAGCGGACGCAGCTCCGCCATTTTTGCCTTTATGGCCTGCAAATACGTAATGTGGGGAAAGTTGGAAAGTCTGGCTTGCTTGTACACTGTGAAGCCTGTCTGAACCCTTGCTGTCTACAGTGGTTTCAACTGTCTTGATGTTGAACAGTGTTGTACGTGAAGGTGTGTGCATCAATCTGTGTGTTCGTTCATCTGGAAACTCTTAAAAGTAAATGTTTACAGCAAATTAGGTTTTTTTTATAGAACACTATATATGCCCCAAAGTACATGGACACCTACACACACCACACCAATATGTTTTCATTTCAGAACCATTAGCATTTATAATGAGTTAGTCATTCTTTTGCCTGTATAACAGCTTTGAATCAATCCTCTGGGAAGGTTTTTCTAGATTCTGGGATGTGGATACGGTGATTTGCTCCTGAGCATCAGTGAGGTCAGGTACGGTTGGGTGAACGCGAAAGATCTTCTTGTGCAAGTTTCGTCCATGTCAGACAACTAGATAAATAAAAAGGTTTGAACCTCGCTAGAGCAAAAACGAACCCTTCTTCTAGATGCTTGTAAAAAAGAAGTGTGCTTCAAATTTTAACATAACATTTTTTTAAGATATGCAGACATGTTTCTTAACACACTTTGAACTTTGTAATACTGTCAAAAGTTTGACTTTTTATATTTGACTTTTTAAATCATTCTGTTTTAATAATCTTTTGTTGCGTTTTAAAGAAGGACTTGTTTTGATGTGTTGCATACTAAAGCACATGTAAAGTACTTGATTACAGATAACGTGTTATTTGATATTACTCTTAAGGTGATTTTTTTTAATGTACAAAATTGCAATTTCCTCATTACAAATGACTTGCAAGATTCAATGGAAATTTCAGTATCTTTTAGTTTACCAGTGCTTGTCAGTACATTCGGCAGATTTCTTTAAGCATATTTCAAATACTATAGAAATAATTATGAAATTACATATGAAGACTTTGGGTTTAAATTTAAACGTAATACGTTTTCATTTAATTGCAATTAACATGTAATTCAGTGTCCAAACACATTACATTCAGTCCACACTTAAGTATATTCCTTTAAAGGTGTATTATTTCCATAATATACTCTTTTTTAAAGCATGCTAAAGTATTCTTTTTTTTATATATGTTAGTGATGTTGTAGATGAAAATCCTTTAACTAGATGTCCACATACTTTTGGCCATGTAGTGTA